>NW_027263193.1:0-90000 GCF_902827115.2 Pseudochaenichthys georgianus
TAGCCGCCTTTAGCTTAGCGGTGGTGACGTGAAGTCATGTAACCGTGCTGTAGTTCCTTTATAGCCCAACATTAGCCGCCTTTAGCTTAGCGGTGGTGACGTGAAGTCATGGACCGTGCTGTAGTTCCTTTATAGCCCAACATTAGCCTCCTTTAGCTTAGCGGTGGTGACGTGAAGTCATGTGACCGTGCTGTAGTTCCTTTATAGCCCAACATTAGCCTCCTTTAGCTTAGCGGTGGTGACGTGAAGTCATGTGACCGTGCTGTAGTTCCTTTATAGCCCAACATTAGCCTCCTTTAGCTTAGCGGTGGTGACGTGAAGTCATGTGACCGTGCTGTAGTTCCTTTATAGCCCAACGTTAGCCTCCTTTAGCTTAGCGGTGGTGACGTGAAGTCATGTGACTGTGCTGTAGTTCCTTTATAGCCCAACATTAGCCTCCTTTAGCTTAGCGGTGGTGACGTGAAGTCATGTGACTGTGCTGTAGTTCCTTTATAGCCCAACATTAGCCTCCTTTAGCTTAGCGGTGGTGACATGAAGTCATGTGACCGTGCTGTAGTTCCTTTATAGCCCAACATTAGCCTCCTTTAGCTTAGCGGTGGTGACGTGAAGTCATGTGACCGTGCTTCTTTATAACATAACATTAGCTTTATACTTTAGGATTTCTAACTATTATAAATGTGGAAATTACCATGCTAAACAAAACATTTAAGTATCATAAATGTGTCTTTGCCACAGATCGTATTTGCTGCAATAATCCAATGGAAAGATCCCAATGGCTTTTTGTCAAGTGAACCAGGAAGATGTTAACTCCATGGTTTCACTACACAAATATCACTGCACCCCTCAACTCTATACTATGATACTCCCATCGTAATGACACACACACACACACACACACACATCCGCTCGAGTGGCTGTGAATCAAATATTGATCAGTGACACGAGCCTCCTTGGTCACTTGATATATTAAAGTGAAAGTTCCCCTCTCTCTCTCTCTCACACACACACCATTAACCACAAAGCAACGGTTTAACACAGTGTGTGTGTGTGTGTGTGTGTGTGTGTGTGTGTGTGTGTGTGTGTGTGTGTGTGTGTGTGTGTGTGTGTGTGTGTGTGTGTGTGTGTGTTACTTCCTGGACTTGGCTGGCATGTGCATGACGTCTGTTCGCCCCCACAGTGCGTCAGCGTGGGAACACAGGATACACACTCACCAGTATTTTAAAGAGCATGTTCGTTAGCGGTGGAACGGTGTGTGTGTGTGTGTGTGTGTGTGTGTGTGTGTGTGTGTGTGTGTGTGTGTGTGTGTGTGTGTGTGTGTGCTCTTTGGTCATCGTACAGGTTAATGAGGCCCGTTGGTAAAAGCAGCCGGTGCTGAAGGGAAGTGAGACGTAAAGTCAATCATGCAGCCTGCGGGACTTTAGCTTCATCACAGCTGTCAGTTAGAAACTTAGAAATGATTCAAGGCAATGAAAGAAAATCTACTTAAACTTTACCGACTATTCAACCAATCACTGGGTAGATATGGAACAAGTTATCTCTAAATGTACCAAATCTGAAGCAGCCTAAATTATTTAAAGCTATTTCAAGTGCATGGTTTAGTTTTATAGTCCAATGGTCACAGACTCAAAGCCAACTGGTGTGCCACTTCCGTTCTTGATTTCTAAGTCACAGGAAAAGGACTTGAAGCTGTCGATCAAACGTAACTATTGGAACAGACATTCATTTAAACTTTGCCTGTATTCTGTGATTATTGATGTCAGACTTGATCTGAGCATTAAAGTATTATCGTATTAAGAAATAAGCCAATTCTGATATGTTCACACTCACATCAAGAAAGTGATGTTTCGAAATATCTGCATACACATGACCTAGCTTAAGGCTCGTTTTTAAATTACGTTCATATCGTACAACCCTCAAACTGATGCGTAAACTAACCACCAACACCAAACCCGACCTGCGCGCTGTAAGGAAATATTTGTATGTATTCATGTTAGTAAACTATGAAGAAGCTTAAAAGGGGAAAATGATTTGTGTAGAAAACTGAGCTAGTTTTGGGCCTGTGAACATGTGGTTTTTTGAGGACAAAGGAAGAAGGGGGGAAGGAGAGGAGTTAACATGCAGTCAATTCAGATCTAGGAGATAATGAAGCTGAGCTACTGGGATTGGGGAAACTTAAGAAGTGAGGTGTTGATGATATTTGGGCAGCCAATCACGGAGGTCTGGAAGGGAGGCGCAGATAACCTCTTGTAAGCGAGGTATTTAGACAGGAACGACTCTGTGTTCAGTCTCTTTCCTCTGGCTGGCTCACGTGAGTATCAGGGAAATGTGGGATCCCACAGATCTGTATTTAATTTGTACTGTATTTGATTGTATTGCATTGTCTTATTACCATTAAAGTAGATTATTGTTATCGGTTAATTGTATGCTCTGGACTCCTTCCTGTAATATAACCAGCTTGTTTAGGGACGCGCGGAGATTTGAAAAGCGGACTAGTTGTCCACTCAAATCCCCATCAGCGCCAACCACGTAAAGCTCTTGTACGACCCATGAGGATTTGGAGGAAGTAGTGCATATTAAGTACACATAATCAACAAGCTACAAGCCACGGCTAAACAATTCTTTCAAAAAGGACCAGTTCGTGGGCGAGTGTGGCTGCGAGGGGGTGCGGTCGTCTTTCCACCAGAAGGTCGTGGGTTCGATCCCTGCCCATGAAGTCAACATGTCGATGTATCCTTGGGCGAGACACTTAACCCCGAGTTGCTCCCGTGTGTGAATGGTAGGTCCTGGAGTAAGGGACACTGCTCTGTGTGAACGGGGGTTAGGGGTTTCGAGGGGTCGTAAAGACTGGATAAAGCGCTTTATAATCCATTTACCATCTAAGCTGCATGACTTCAGTCAAAGCAACATTGCTGAGTGGATCAAGCATGCTTTGAATCCTGGAAATACAGTTAATGTGTCCAGGTGTTCAGTATTGGACCAAAACATGAATGCCATTCAACTTTTCCATCCATCGATCTTCACTATATCTGTATCTGTGATTGGTCCACGTGCACATCGTCAGCTGACAAATATATCTTGGCGTTCATCAGCTGACAAATAGTAACATTGTGATTAATTCTGACTGCCTTGGTCTTCATAAATATGTTCACTCATTACGGTTCGAATCATGCAATTCACTGTGTGTGTGTGTGTGTGTGTGTGTGTGTGTGTGTGTGTGTGTGTGTGTGTGTGTGTGTGTGTGTGTGTGTGTGTGCGGTGTCATATGACTATTGATGAAGGACAGGAGTGAATATTTCACCTGAAACACTAAACCTGACCACTGAGACGGAGCGACCTTAAAGCAGCATGAAGTCAGAGAAAGTGGAAGCAAGGTGTCCACTCGGCCACCCTCCTCTTCATCACTTCATGAATTAGTCTGCTGGTTCATTCATTGTTCTTGTGGAATCGAGAGGTGGAGTGTATTTAGATATTAGTAATAATAAAACGGCAGAGACGGCCATCCTTTACAGACGTCCTGCTGTTTCCCTTTCCTCCAATCAGAAAGCAGCAGGCGGTTTGTTGGTTTTGGATCATTTAGTAGATCAACTGGCCATAAAACAACAACAGCAATCCACATCGAGGCAGTTCTCCTTCATGACAAGAGACGACAGGAACACACACACTTATGCATACACACACACACACACACATATGCACTTACAAGCTCACACACTCATATGCACACACACACACACACAAGCTCACACACTCACTCACTCACACACACACATATATATGCACTTACAAGCTCACACACTCATATGCATACACACACACTCATATGCACTTACAAGCTCACACACTCATATGCACACACACACACACACACACTCGTATGCATCCACACACAACCCACACACTCATATGCACTTACAAGCTCACACACTCATATGCACACACACACACTCATATGCACTTACAAGCTCACACACTCATATGCACACACATACACACAAAAGGTGGCACCATGAGAAGAGTAATTGGCTAACAAGTATCAAAGGAGGTATGTGTGTGTGTGTGTGTGTGTGTGTGTGTGTGTGTGTGTGTGTGTGTGTGTGTGTGTGTGTGTGTGTGTGTGTGTGTGTGTGTGGTGTGTGTGTGTGTGTGTGTGTGTGTGTGTGTGTGTGTTGCCATCAGCCTATCAGGTGCTTTCTGCTCCGTCATATCAATCGGAGGGAAAGAAAAGACAAGGAGGTGACGAAGAGGAGGAGACGAAGGAAGGAAGGAAAAGGGAAGAAGAGAAAAGACAGGAGACATGTGAGCAACTGTTGGTCGCTAGGCGCCAAACGGTCACCATAGCAACATGTGGCGACATGCTGACATCACACCTGTTGAAGCGGGCCATGTGTGTGCGTGTGACATCAGCAGTGAGATGACAGCAGCCTGAAGACTGAAGACACACACACACACACACACACACACACACCCACACACCACCACACACCCACACGTATGTATACAAAAGCCATTAAAGCATGCCGCTGCTTTTTTTTTTTGTAAAGCACTTTGAATTGCCTTGCGTTGAAAAGTGCTATATAAATAAACTTGCCTTCAATTGAAAAAAGGAACTATTTATTTATTTTTAAAAGAAAACATAACAAAAGTTAAGAGAAGGAGTCGGCGTCAAGAGACTTTTTGAACACATAGAAACCACAGGAAACAGTGAGTGGAAACGTGTTGAATCCATGACATGTGTCTGGACAAAGGTTGGCGTACGTCTGAAGATCTTCTAAATGCATGCTTTTTGACATCGTTGAGGAGGCTTGCTCCACAGTGCGGGAGCTTAAGAAATCGGCCTCTGATAAACGGAGGAAGAAACCCACGGAAACCCGGAGAGGATGCAAAGAGCCAATGGGGTTGATGCAAATTAGGTTTGGCAACTCCCTTCAGATCACTATACTCGCTCTGTGGGTAAATGAAGCTTGACTTGGTGCATCAGTGTGAGTTACCTTTACCGCTGTGTGGTGGCGTGCAGATAAGGAATAATGAAGGAGCGCAGCCATGAGAACGGACATACAAAAATTCAGCTGAGAAGAGGAACGAGCCATCACACACAACACACACCACACACACACCACACACACACACACACAACACACCACACACACACACACACACACACACACACACAACACACACACACACACACACACACACACACACACACAACACACACATACACACACAACACACACACACACACACACAACACACACACACACACACACACAACACACACACACACACCACACACACACAACACACACACCACACACACACACACACACACACACACACACACAAAATCTCAAATGATCAGTCTGAAATTACACGCAGCAGTATCGTCATTCCCATCAACTTTACAGAACAATAACATCGAAGGAATAATTCAATTGTTAAACCTGCGACGATCGAAAATGAAATTATTTAGCTGGCTACATGAAAATTATATTAGGGGGTTTAACCTCAGTGCAAAATTAAGATTGAATGTGAAATATAAACACACACACACACACACACACACGAAGAGGGGACCGTTGCCTCTATAAGGTCCTTGTTTTCTCTCCGTGTGTGCAGCAGTGAAGCTCAAGGCTGCCCCCTGCTGGTCATATACCGCAATAACACGCGTTCCCACAGGATTGTTGATCAGCCACCAGTGTGTGAAAACATCATAAATGCATTGTTTTGCCACTTGTTTTCCAGTTGATGGGTTCCAATTAGCCCTGGGTGTGAAAACATAACCGGCTTTGATGCTCTAACAATTGTGTTGATCCTTAAATGTGCAGCCATGTAAAGTATTCAACATCCTGATATATGGAATTTTATAAACAAATGAAATAGAACCATTGCTGTGCATGCAGGAAAGACACACATCTAAGGAAAGTAAATAAGTACATGTATGTAAGAATAGCCTCCTACTTTCAACTGAATAAACAACAAATATGTATATTCTTACTTCTTAGAAAAGGTTTATTTGCTTATGTGAGGCCAATGAAAAGCACTCAATAGTTTTGCCTGCAGGTTTCTCGCCGTCTTCGGTTTGTTTCTATGTGGTTAAATGCACTTACTATATGTCAATTTGATCAAGAGCCTCAACTAAATATACTACAGTATATTATAATGTATGCATCCTTGAGATTGCTTGCTTACTGAAAAATCACCTACATCCAATTGTATAATCTAAAAACTGCAGAACATCGACAAGTTAGTATAATCCGACGTGTGAGAAATGTATATATGACACTTGAAACTATACTCTTCGTGGGGGAAACTTCTGAAGCAATTGGAAACAGGACCGAGAGGCACAAGGTGGTTTATTGGAGTTACGCCCGGAGAATTGACAAGACAGGTGGTGTGTCACGAGCTGACACAGCGGTTGCCAAACCAATTCTGAAGACCTCTTTCTGCAGCTCGAGGTTTTAACTAGTTCAGAGTGTAATAATCAACATTCCTCATCAGCGAGAAAAGCAAAATGGACCCTGAATCTATAGCGCTCTCGTCCACAGGAAAGAATGAGCGCCAGGGAACCAACGTCCCTGAACAGTAAACTACCTCATGGCGGCTTGTGCTCGGTCAAAGACTGGCAACAACAATGCGCCAAGCTGCAATACCCAAGCTCCTCCCTTAAGAGATAGAGCAGCAATACCCACGCTCCTCCCCCTTAAGAGAGATAGCAGCAATACCCAAGCTCCTCCCCCTTAAGAGAGATAGCAGCAATACCCAAGCTCCTCCCCCTTAAGAGATAGCAGCAATACCCAAGCTCCTCCCCCTTAAGAGAGATAGCAGCAATACCCAAGCTCCTCCCCCTTAAGAGAGATAGCAGCAATACCCAAGCTCCTCCCCCTTAAGAGAGATAGCAGCAATACCCAAGCTCCTCCCCCTTAAGAGAGATAGCAGCAATACCCAAGCTCCTCCCCCTTAAGAGAGATAGCAGCAATACCCAAGCTCCTCCCCTTAAGAGAGATAGCAGCAATACCCAAGCTCCTCCCCCTAAAGAGAGATAGCAGCAATACCCAAGCCCCTTAAGAGAGATAGCAGCAATACCCAAGCTCCTCCCCTTAAGAGAGATAGCAGCAATACCCAAGCTCCTCCCCCTTAAGAGAGATAGCAGCGATACCCAAGCGCCTCCCCCTTAAGAGAGATAGCAGCAATACCCAAGCGCCTCCCCCTTAAGAGAGATAGCAGCAGAATACCCAAGCTCCTCCCCCTTAAGAGAGATGCAGCAATACCCAAGCTCCTCCCCCTTAAGAGAGATAGCAGCAATACCCAAGCTCCTCCCCCTTAGAGATATGCAGCAATACCCAAGCTCCTCCCCCTTAAGAGAGATGGCAGCAATACCCAAGCTCCTCCCCCTTAAGAGAGATGGCAGCAATACCCAAGCTCCTCCCCCTTAAGAGAGATAGCAGCAATACCCAAGCTCCTCCCCCTTAAGAGAGATAGCAGCAATACCCAAGCTCCCCCCCCCTTAAGAGAGATAGCAGCAATACCCAAGCTCCTCCCCCTTCAGAGAGATAGCAGCAATACCCAAGCTCCTCCCCCTTAAGAGAGATAGCAGCAATACCCAAGCTCCTCCCCTTAAGAGAGATAGCAGTAATACCCAAGCTCCTCCCCCTTAAGAGAGATAGCAGTAATACCCAAGCTCCTCCCCCTTAAGAGAGATAGCAGTAATACCCAAGCTCCACCACACAGGTCTATTATCAAACGGTGATTCAGAAGAAGTCACTCTGATAGTCTGATCGCACAGACAGTCCTTACAGAAACATCCACTCCGCTTTTCCACCGCCTTAAGAAGGGCAAAGGCTCGGCCTCATGAAGGGATGATGAATGTAGAGTAAAGCTGGAGGGCAGAACCAGTCGAGCTTTAAAAGTCGCCCGTTTAAAGCTAGAAAGGAAATGAATACATTCTAAAAAGGTGTTATATATTGAGCTCAAGCTGCAGATGTGTCAGAGGGACCGTTGAGGGAGAGAAGTGAAAGTCAGTCAACTTGATGTAGTGCAGCGTGTGGCGCAGTGGGTTGTGCGTATGTGTATCTTTTGCAAATGAAAAAGAGATGTTTGTTTTATTCTGAGGGTGCGTGCGTGCGTGCATGATATATGTATAATAAAACATGATGTGTGAGGTGAGATTGTGCCTCTATAAGCAGGGACATCCAAGTAGTGTGTGTAAGTGTGTGTTTGGTGTGTGTGTGTGTGTGTGTGTGTGTGTTGTGTGTGTGTGGGTGTGTGTGTGTGTGTAGTGTGTCTGTGTAGGGTGTGTGTGTGTGTGTGTGTGTGTGAGTCTCCCACAGTGAAGAATAAAGTGTTTGTGTCACTTGATATTTACATGTTTTCAGCCAGTCGCCTCTTTTGTGTGTGTGTGTGTGTGTGTGTGTGTGTGTGTGTGTGTGTGTGTGTGTGTGTGTGTGTGTGTGGTGTGTGTGTGTGTGTGTGTGTGTGTGTGTGTGTGTGTAATCTCTTCTGCTTGAAGCTCCCTGCTGAGGGACAAATCTATTCCGTTCCTGGAGTTTTGCTTACAAAGAGGATGAGAACAGGAGGAAGAGGAGGGAGGGCTGAGTCATCGGCTGCCAGAGAAACATCAGCAACGCTCATCCCTGAGATGAGAGAACACACACACACACACACTCCAACCCACCCACACACACCTGCAGCATTTAACTCCAAATCTAGGTGCACTGAGCACTTCTCAACAGCAGAGGGCGCTCCATTTACACAAAACAGGCAGCTCAGAAACAAATAATAATTCTGACATGCTCTTCAGCAGAGAATGTATCCTTTTCATCATATATAGGAGAAATATGATGGCAGCTAAGCTAACTCCTCCTCAGGGCTAGGAGGGTAACTTTCAAAATGTATTCAATTATAATTACTAGTTACCTGTGAACATGTTTTAATCAGTGACCAAACTGTAATCTAGTGAGTAATAGCCAATTGTTTTAGAAATGTAACAGTAATCTGATTGCTGCTATTTACAGTAACCTCTCCGTTGTATCGATTACGTAATCCATTACTCGCCTAATGTAGGAGTAATGATAACTGCTACATTACTGCGCCTCCTAAATAACAGTGTTCTGCTTTCCTCCTCTTTTTGCGGCCCTCAGATTGATTTATAAACAACGTAATTAATAATAACTTGTAGTACTGATACCGTCCACTAGACTCCTAGTTACGTCGTGAGCTGCGTACATGATTTCGTTCGGCAGCCAAGTACCGCAAAATATTCTGTGAGGGCCGTTTGTGTGTATTGTGTTTGTTTCCCGGGGCAACCCTCACAAGAAACCCCGGCTGTTGTTATGCCTGCTGTGACGTTAAGTTACCGCTTGTAATTATGCCTTCACAAGCTTACAGGTTTTATTTATCGTCTGAATTTGGCGAAACAAGTTTAATATTCTAAAAACCAAGACTTTGTTTATTTGAAATCAGATGAAAACAAACTGTTACGGACCCTGCCGTGTTATCTATGATTACTACGCTTTTCATTCATAATGTCAGCGGGAGGGAGGGGGAGCGGCGCTGAGGAACAGCAGAGAGCGGGAGGGAGGGGGGAGCGGCGCTGAGGAACAGCAGAGAGCGGGAGGGAGGGGGAGCGGCGCTGAGGAACAGCAGAGTGTGGGAGGGAGGGGGAGCGGCGCTGAGGAACAGCAGAGAGCGGGAGGGAGGGGGAGCGGCGCTGAGGAACAGCAGAGAGCGGGAGGGAGGGGGTGGCGGCACTGAGGAACAGCAGAGAGCGGGAGGGAGGGGGAGCGGCGCTGAGGAACAGCAGAGGTGCGGGAGGGAGGGGGAGCGGCGCTGAGGAACAGCAGGGCGCGGGAGGGAGGTGGAGCGGCGCTGAGGACAGCAGAGGGCGGGAGGGAGGGGGAGCGGCGCTGAGGAACAGCAGAGAGCGGGAGGGGAGGGGGGAGCGGCGTTGAGGAACAGCAGAGAGCGGGAGGGAGGGGGAGCGGCGCTGAGGAACAGCAGAGAGCTGACAGCTGTCTGTGTGGACACTCCCCTTATTGTGTCAATGAAGATGTCAGACATAGTATATTTGTTAATAATTACATACAATACATGCACTGTGTGTGTGTGTGTGTGTGTGTGTGTGTGTGTCATTGAGATGCTTTCTCTGATATTATGCATGCATCTGAATGACATTCCCGCCTCGTGTTTACAGCCTGTTTTATCTTGTTATGCGTCCTACACTACACACACACACACTCGTAGCTAATCTCATGACACACACACGCGGAGCTAAGCTCAGGACACACACACACACACACACCACACACACACACACACACACACACACACACACACCACACACACACACACACACACACACACACACACACAGCACACACACACACACACACACACACACACACACACACACCACACACACACACACACACACACACACACACACACACACACACACACACACACACACACACACACACACACACACACACAACACACACACACACACACACACACACACACACACACACCACACACACACACACACACACACACACACACACACCACACACACACACACACACACACACACACACACACACACACACACACACACACACACACAGCTATAAGGAAGCGGGGGGATATTCACTGGGGCTTTAAATGCTGGATTCATTCTCATCAAAGAATGTCGTTGGCACATTTCATTTGATTTGTTTCACAAAGCAATATTTTCAAATGGATCGTCTGCGTCGTCATTCCATCCCGTTGCTTTACACTGTCATTTATGTTTGTTTATCTGCACACATGCGGAGACAAATGTGTTTTGTGATATTGGGCTGTTGATGACTTTGATTGTGAAGATTGGTCAATGCTCCAGTGGAGCTGTAACTACATCTCGAGTGTCGGAGAACGTACTCAGATCCTCCTCCAATCCTAAAAGTAGTTTTAACACCGTCTAAAAACACTCAATTTCAAGTAAAAGTCCTGATTTAAAAATGTTATTTTAGTAAAAGTATATAACTTTTATAAGCAAAATGCACTTACGTATCCAAAATAAAAGTACTAAGTGTGCAGAATAAATTTAAAAATACAGTATTTTAAAGTTTGCTAATGTTGTATATAAAAAGTAACTATAACTGCAAGTGTAAACTAGTTATAGCGCAGAAGAAGTAGAATGTGGCATACCATGTTAATACTCAAGTAAAGTAGCTTTAAAATGATACTTAAATTCAGCACTTGAGTACCTGAGTGTATGCCATTATCATTTCAGAATCAAGGTTATTGCCAGGTACGTGTACACACACAAGGACTTTCCTTTGTCATCTGGAACATAAACAATCTAAAAAAATAAGTTGCAAAGTAGGTCATAAATAACAAAGAAATATATAAGACAGGGTTTCCGTTAGCCGGTAATTACCGGTTTTTAGCTGGTAACATTTAATAAAAACCGGTAAATTCAAAACCTGCCGGTCAAAATGTCCGATGCTCCGATCGATCGGCCGCCGGTTATTATCGGCCGATATTCACTCTTAATAGTTTGATCGGTGCTCTCTATGAAGGCCGATCAGGAGAGCTGGATCTGATCGATATGGACATGAACGCGAGTGAAGTATAACTGGACGAGAGAGAGAGATCAGATCAGCTGCTGCATAATCACCTGAAGCCCCGCCCACTGTTTAGCGCGCTGCCGGGCTTTCAGGAGAGAGAGAGAGGGAGAGAGAGAGAGGATCCGTTTCTCTCGTGTTATTATTCAAAGTTAATGTAAACTTTTGAATAATGTACTTCATCTACAAGTAGTTTCTTTGAATGTAATGATTTTGTTGTTTGTGGAATAATTTATTGAAAAATGAATCTGAACTTTTCGATCGGTTACGATTATAAACTGAAGCAATATAAAAATGAGCCACAGTAACTGAGTTTTAAACATCAGCATATCCGGTCGTAGTCCGGTGATTACCTGCTAACGGAAACTCTGCTACACAACTCTTATTATTGAAACATGACCGGTAAGTTTCAAATTTGTCCGGTAAAATAAATTCTTCCGGACATTTGACCGGCGAGAAAAAATCCTAGCGGAAACCCTGATATAAGGATAATACAAAATACGTATTTTTAAGAAAACAATTTAGCAATAAAAAGGATGCTAAAGACAAGTCTGTACCCCAAATTTAAATATTGAATATTATACAAATAACTGTAGAGCTAAAAAACAAAAAAACAACAAAAGCACTTAGGAACATTTGTATATTTTAAAACTACAGTGAATTATTATATTTAAAAGAAAGATGTCCGCTGACTACTCAGTGCTAACAGTAACAGTAGTTGCTTCTCCGTGTTGAGTCCGAACGGCCAACACTCTTGAATCCTTCAAAATAAAATCTCAAAACTGAAGAGAGAATAAGTGAGTGTTGAGAGACCCCCACTTTTGTTTTGTGTTCTCTTTCATGCAAAGCGTCTTTGAGCACTAGGAAACGCGCTACATAAATCCCATGTATTATTAACCCGGTTCGCTTCCGTTCGCTTGCAGGAGAAAAACACGTTTAGTCTTACTTCAGTTTTCACTTAAGGAGCGTCAGGCCTTCCCCTACAACACGTCCCTCAAAGACACACCTGAGCAAAGCGTCTGGGAGCACTGGGAGAAGCGCTATGGAAGCTAAATGTGTTATAGGAAACTTACTGCGACACTTGGCACAGCGGCTCTTGTCGTACTCGTGCAGGTCGAGGGTCCGACTCCTCCGCTGCCCCCCCGCCTCCCTCAGCCGAGCCGCCTCTTCTTTAGCGTAATCCCCGAGCTCCTGGGTGTAGCGCCCATACATCTGGAAACAGAGGAACATCATCAGCATACAGTCTTGAACTAACACACACACACACACACACACACACACACACACACATTCTACAGACAAGCAGCGACAGAAGAACTGTATGGATTTCTTTCCCGTTTCATTAGAGTGTTATATTCTCGTGGACAGTCGCCATTAATCAACCGTCACAACAACAACACATGGGTTCATGGAGGGACATCATCATCAGCGTACAGTAGATTCAAGTTGCAAGGCTTTTTTGTCGTCATGTGTTCATAGCCAGAGTGTAGATGTCAATGAAAATCTGAGGTCACAGACAGTGCACCACAATAACACAGATACCATTGTGAAAATAGTGCAAGAAGAGTCTATATACAAGTACTTGGGATATATATATATATATAGACATTTTTATTGATTGGGATAAACCCCTTGAGATGCACCGTCTCGTTTCCAAGGGGGTCCCGACAAAAAGCAACAACTGACAGACACACATAAACAAAAGACACAATGCAAAACATGACACACAAGACAAACCACGTACAGTCTGTTCAGTGAAATTCAAGCTATGCATACAATCATTACAATTTGAGACAGTCGAGCAAATCAGTTTCATCAGTATCAGTTTCATCGATATCAGTTTCACCGATATCAGTTTCATCAAATCAGTTTCATCAATATCAGTTTCATCGATATAAGTTTCATCAACATCAGTTTCATCAAATCAGTTTCATCGATATCAGTTTCATCGATATCAGTTTCATCGATATCAGTTTCATCAAATCAGTTTCATCCATATCAGTTTCATCAATATCAGTTTCATCAAATCAGTTTCATCGATATCAGTTTCATCAACATCAGTTTCATCGATATCAGTTTCATCGATATCAGTTTCATCAAATCAGTTTCATCAATATCAGTTTCATCAATATCAGTTTCATCAATATCAGTTTCATCAATATCAGTTTCATTAATATCAGTTTCATCAAATCAGTTTCATCGATATAAGTTTCATCAACATCAGTTTCATCAAATCAGTTTCATCGATATCAGTTTCATCGATATCAGTTTCATCGATATCAGTTTCATCGATATCAGTTTCATCAAATCAGTTTCATCCATATCAGTTTCATTAATATCAGTTTCATCAAATCAGTTTCATCGATATCAGTTTCATCAAATCAGTTTCATCGATATCAGTTTCATCAACATCAGTTTCATTAATATCAGTTTCATCAATATCAGTTTCATCGATATAAGTTTCATCAACATCAGTTTCATCAAATCAGTTTCATCGATATCAGTTTCATCGATATCAGTTTCATCGATATCAGTTTCATCGATATCAGTTTCATCAATATCAGTTTCATCAAATCAGTTTCATCAAATCAGTTTCATCGATATCAGTTTCATCAACATCAGTTTCATCGATATCAGTTTCATCGATATCAGTTTCATCAATATCAGTTTCATCAATATCAGTTTCATCGATATCAGTTTCATCGATATCAGTTTCATCGATATCAGTTTCATCGATATCAGTTTCATCGATATCAGTTTCATCAAATCAGTTTCATCCATATCAGTTTCATTAATATCAGTTTCATCAAATCAGTTTCATCGATATCAGTTTCATCAAATCAGTTTCATCGATATCAGTTTCATCAACATCAGTTTCATTAATATCAGTTTCATCAAATCAGTTTCATCGATATCAGTTTCATCGATATCAGTTTCACCGATATCAGTTTCACCAATATCAGTTTCACCAACATCAGTTTCATCAAATCAGTTTCATCGATATCAGTTTCATCAATATCAGTTTCATCGATATCAGTTTCATCAAATCAGTTTCATCCATATCAGTTTCATTAATATCAGTTTCATCAAATCAGTTTCATCGATATCAGTTTCATCGACATCAGTTTCATCGATATCAGTTTCATCAATATCAGTTTCATCAATATCAGTTTCATCGATATCAGTTTCATCAACATCAGTTTCATCAACATCAGTTTCATCAATATCAGTTTCATCAATATCAGTTTCATCGATATAAGTTTCATCAACATCAGTTTCATCAAATCAGTTTCATCGATATCAGTTTCATCGATATCAGTTTCATCGATATCAGTTTCATCGATATCAGTTTCATCGATATCAGTTTCATCGATATCAGTTTCATCGATATCAGTTTCATCAACATCAGTTTCATTAATATCAGTTTCATCAATATCAGTTTCATCGATATAAGTTTCATCAACATCAGTTTCATCGATATCAGTTTCATCGATATCAGTTTCATCGATATCAGTTTCATCGATATCAGTTTCATCGATATCAGTTTCATCATATCAGTTTCATCAATATCAGTTTCATCAATATCAGTTTCATCAAATCAGTTTCATCGACATCAGTTTCATCGACATCAGTTTCATCGACATCAGTTTCATCAATATCAGTTTCATCAATATCAGTTTCATTAATATCAGTTTCATCAAATCAGTTTCATCGATATAAGTTTCATCAACATCAGTTTCATCAAATCAGTTTCATCAAATCAGTTTCATCGATATCAGTTTCATCGATATCAGTTTCATCGATATCAGTTTCATCGATATCAGTTTCATCAAATCAGTTTCATCCATATCAGTTTCATTAATATCAGTTTCATCAAATCAGTTTCATCGATATCAGTTTCATCAAATCAGTTTCATCGATATCAGTTTCATCGACATCAGTTTCATCGACATCAGTTTCATCAAATCAGTTTCATCGATATCAGTTTCATCGATATCAGTTTCACCAACATCAGTTTCACCAACATCAGTTTCACCAACATCAGTTTCACCAACATCAGTTTCATCAACATCAGTTTCATCAACATCAGTTTCATCAATATCAGTTTCATCAATATCAGTTTCATCAATATCAGTTTCATCAATATCAGTTTCATCAAATCAGTTTCATCAAATCAGTTTCATCAATATTAGTTTCATCAATATCAGTTTCATCAATATCAGTTTCATCAATATCAGTTTCATCAATATCAGTTTCATCAATATCAGTTTCATCAACATCAGTTTCATCAACATCAGTTTCATCAATATCAGTTTCATCAATATCAGTTTCATCAGTATCAGTTTCATCAATATCAGTTTCATCAATATCAGTTTCATCAGTATCAGTTTCATCAAAATCAGTTTCATCAATATCAGTTTCATCAATATCAGTTTCATCAACATCAGTTATATCCAGTGCAGAGCAGCTGAAAGTGAGAAGATAATGCAGTTTAAATGAACCCAGTGACGACAGATATCTAACGGCAGCAGGTCAAGTGTTCCAGTCGGTCGGGGCTTTGAACACGAACGCTCTTCTGCCAATAGATGTTTTTGCAGAGGACAGAGAAATAAATCTGAACACTGTCTAACTTGATGAATTGTGAGTAGGGTACAAAATACTGCTTTAACTAAGAGGGATAGTTCAGATGCATTTAAATATCAGCTGGAGCCAATGCGTGTCTTCTTACGTTTAAATTAGGCCATTTCAGTCGGTTATACTTTGTGCAGTGATGTGTACGAAAAGGACAACCAAGAACACATCTGCAGAGTCTGTTGTAGGCTGTGTGGAGTGGTATTGAATATGATACATTAGATAAATAATGTGTAAGTTGCAAACAGATGAGTGTTATGGATGTTCTCTCAAAAGTGCAGGTGTGTAACGTCTTATGGCCGGAGTCTGCTGGGCTTGGTCCTGATTGGACACATATTCTACCAACCAGCAGCGACAGAAGAACAGCATTTTATTTCTTTCATTCCCCCAAAGGATTATTTTATTGATTTGACATTTAGTTGGTTTATTTGATTATACTGCCGTGGCCAGACGGAGGAACATCATCAGCGTACACAGTGAATGAACACACACACTGTACACAATATCCGTTTGTTTATTACTGCACGTTACATTCTAATTCAACGTCAATTCTGCTATATTTTGTTATTTTAGTTTTCTTATAATAGTTCTCTCTCTGTGTTCTACTGATAGGTACGCACCACGACACCGAGTCAAATTCCTCGTACGTGTCAACCTGCCGGTTTCAGATTCTATCAACGAGCAGCGACTGAAGAAAAGTATTTCATTTCTTTCCCCCAGACGTGCATTTTATCGATTTGACATTTAACAACCATATTGCTGGTTCTGCATTTTCTCAAATAGCCTGGGGGGGGGGGGGGGGGGGAATCGAGAAGAGGTGGGGAAATAAATCAATAAGTACTTTACGATTCTCTCTTGAAAATGATATCTCAATTTAGAAGAGTGGGGTTGCACGGGGTTGTTGTTTTTTTAATCATGATTCTCAAAAGTACAATAAATGATGTTGGTGTATGTTACGTCCCGGCTCGTGGAAAGAACATATAACCAGTAGGATTTGGTAAATAGGAAGTGGTTTGATGAACACTCAAAACAAATGGCCACAAAGGCACTGGTTTAAATAAACAACAGAAGGAACGAGTGGTGCACGGTGTACCGATACTTGAAAGGCACCGCGATACCCTGCCGTTACGATTCCTCCGTTTCATTAATATCGGTACTTTAAGAATGACGGGGGAAAGTACTCGCTGTTTTAATCAGAGCCGCGTGCTCAGCGCTCTGCCTGGAGGCAAATTAACCAGTTGCTGCTTAAATAAGCAGAATACAGGTATAAGTACACATATACACACAACCAAGTTACCCACTGTTAACGGAACCAACACAGAATGTACGGAGCGAGAGACGTCAGATTCAGACCTCTCCCGACTAACACGGTCTTGTCGTCCCCGGAAGTGTACTTTCTGTAAGAGGAGCAGTACTGAACACAAATGTATATTAAGTCTGTATTTTTACACACACACACACACACACACACACACACACACACACACACACACACACACACACACACACACACACACACACACACACACACACACACACACACACACACACACACACACACACACACACACACACACACACACACACACACACACACACACACACACACACACACACACACACACATACACACACACACACACACACACACACACACACACACACACACACACACACACACACACACACACACACACACACACACACACACACACACACACACACACACACACACACACACACACACACACACACACACACACACACACACACACACACACACACACACACACACACACACACACACACACACACACACACACACACACACACACACACACACACACACACACACACACACACACTTTTTTTTAAACAAACACATATAAAAGAAGTCAAGTCAGCAGCACAAGAGACAGGAAGGGCAGAGTTTTGCACCCCGCCCAGACACCAGCTCCCATCATGCACCTGGGTGTTGGACAGGAAAGAGGCACTAATGACTTCCCCCTGTATGCCAGTCAAAACACAGCCAAGTATTTGAACCGCCTCAAAAGGTCAATCGAGGTCATGGAGGCAGATGTCAGTAGCGTGACACTCGCTGATGCACAACAGTTGGATAACGGTGACTAAAACAATCAAATAGCGCAATGCATGCAGCATGGGCAACATAAGATAAGAGAAGAACTTCATCGATCACAATTTGGAAAACAAATCATCAATTTTAAATCGAAATCGTGATTTGAAATGATGCGATTATCAAATCGCAAAGCCTTTTGTTCTTCTTGTGTGTCAGTCATACACACCAATCAGAAGTGCTGTGCTCCACATGTACCAGCCATTGTTAACCAATCAGAAGTGGCCCATGATAGCAGGTGACAGATTGATCCAATCACCTGCCAAGTATCTTTGAAAGTGCCTGCCCTTTCCAAATGGCTTCCAATGGAGCTTCAGATGGTTTCTGGGTCAGGTTAGTAATGCTCCATCACGTGTTTCTATCACAGGGTGAATCTTTAACTGAAGCTTGACTTTAAAGCAACCCAACGGAAGTTTCATGTAAGTTTAGTTCTTTCACTCGTAGCTCGGGCTGCGGGGTGCTAGAGACGGGAGCACGTTGATGCGACCTTCCTAGCCGGAGACATGGCCGCATTTTACAATAAACTTCCGTCGGGTCGCTTAAAAACAAATATCGCAAATCGAATCGCAATATCTTTTCCCCAAATCGTGCAGCCCTAGTGGACATACATATTTGGATTGTTAAATGTATTTACATAAGTGTGCTTTGGTGGGGTTGGTGTCAACGATAATGCCACCCAAATAAAAATGAGTAACGACAATAGGGAATACGATTTCATGTGTTAAAGAAACTATTATCTCTGCGTTTCATCCGATATCCACAACTAAAGAAAAACTATATTCATCCAGAACATTAACGGTAATCCTTCCAACACTGAGAGTTTTCTGTCTAAAAGTGGTGGACCAACACCGACATCATCATCCCATTAGCAGTGCTTCAAAGAGGGCCAATATCTGGAACCTGTGGTGCAGAATAAGTGTGTTGCGTTTCAAGAGAGGCTCTCCTGCACAAAAGTATACTGTGCCGTCACTAGGGTTGCCAGAAACTGACCATGATCAAAATCGATTATTCGGCAGCCCTGGCGAATAATAATCGATTATACACGCAGGCTTCCTCCAAGTTTACAGTCAAACAAACTGGTGGTGTGACCAATGGCCATTTACAATTATTAATACTATTACTATTATTAGCATATATATATTTATATGAAAAAGAAATCAAATTAAATCACTGGTCATAAATATACACTGTTTTCACAACCCATGTTAACTTGTCACTTAACTTATTATGCACTTTATAACTTAGATGATGACGAAATAGGTATATATGCTGACAGTTATTTTACTCTTATTTTTATTTATCTCCTATTTTTATAGTCTTTTATTATTATTATCATTATTTCCTTGATTTTATGTTATTTATTTTAGATTTTAGATTTTATTGATCTGTGTGAATCTTTGCTGTACTGTTTTTTTTTCACGCTTACTCTGTTGCTGCTTTGTACAACTGAATTTCCCCTCGGGGATTAATAAAGGTTCATCTTATCTTATCTTATCTTATATATATTTTGGTTGAAACTAAGCCAGAAAAAAAAAAAATACATAAAAAGAAATATATATATAAATAATAAAAAAATATATAAATAAAATCGATTTTTAAAAATAATATTCGATTATGGAGACTGTAACGAATATTCGAATAATCGCTGGCATCCCTAGCCGTCACCAAACTAAGTTATAATCGCGTCTTTTGATTTTCTTATTTGAGAAAGTCATGAAGAAAGCGATGTCCTTTGGTCTAAACCAGGGGTGTCAAACTCAAGGCCCGGGGGCCAAATCTGGCCCGCGACTTCATTTTATGTGGCCCCGCAAGAGCTTGCAAAGAATATAATATGTTTATTATACGGTTACATGCCACTTTACAGAAGCAAGTTGCCCATAAACTACATGTCCCACAATGCATCTCGTTTTGTGACATGCGCACTGAAGAGACTTACAATTATTTGCCCTGGACTTCTGCTTTCAGACGTAGTTAATTACTAAGTTATTATCCTATCCGATAATAATCCAATTCAGAGGCAATAATGTAATATAATACATTATATATATATTATATATTTATATATGTATATTTATATTGTTACAACCGGCCCTTTGAGTGCAACCATAATGTTAATGTGGCCCGCGATGAAATTGAGTTTGACACCCCTGGTCTAAACATTTAAAAACGGGGTTGAGTCGACTAACTATGACTAATATTCATACATCGCTCAGAACTAACAAACGGACGCGATCTAAAAATAGCTTCAAAAAGGAACACTGGGTTGCATGGTATAAACAATTACGGTCTTCCGTTTGAAACTAAAAATACTGGTCTGACCTTGCAATGCAACGTGTGCCCAAGGCTTCTCTTTGTACATTGAGACGGGTTTAGTCGTGTTTACACAGCAACGCAGAAGGTACACTGCTATCTCCGTTTCAATAATCAAATGTCCAGATTCACTTCAGCATGTCAGAAAGAAAACAGACTCTTGAAGCCGCAACACTTTTCTTGGAACGTGGCCCCTACGTCTGTCGGACAAAAGTGTTTAGATAACACACACGGGCAAACGCACCCACACACACACACACACACACACACACACACAGACACGCAATACTAAAGTGTGAAGGATGACAGAGAGCCACCTTGCAAACAAACAGGAGGTTTATTGGCTATTCTTAGCACCAACACTTATAAAAGTTTGTGAGCATCATAAAGCTCACGATATCACTGCTTCTCTAACTGGGGTCAACGATCTATGAGTCAAAGTATCAGTCAAAACAAAGGATGGCGGTCATTTATCTGAATGAAGGGCAGGTACCCATCCCAACCACGCTGACTGATGCCGTTTCCGGGCTCTGAAACCCCGTCTCGTGCAAGTGACTTCATGTTATGGATCTGAACAAACACGACGGATCTATATCAGTGCTTGGAGATGTGTCTGAATCCCCCAGAGATAGTAATAATACGTTTACTATGACCGAATATTAGTAGACATTTCAGAAGCAGATATAGTGTCTTCATTGGGCTGTCAAACGATTACAAATTTTAATCAGATGAATCACAGCTTGAAAATTAATTAATCAGATTAATTACCATTCGAACGAAATGTATATTGTTGTGGGAATGGAAAGATAAATGAAAGAAGGCGGATATATCCATTTAACATACAGTATCTATGTTTATTATAACATTGTTCTGTGTGTCAAAATGAAAGACAACCCACACACCTATCAATCATCAAACCGTGGAGTCTCATTTCATTACGTGTTGATTTCTATCAACACAGGGGGGGGGGGGGGGTGATCTAACCGCCTTCTGGAAAAGCTTCACAAGTACGTCGGTATGCAAATACGCTTTGTGACACAAGTGACGGTAAGCATTTCAGATTGTTGCCGCGCATGCGTACCTGCGTATCTGTTATGTGCACCTACTACAGCAAAAGTATTCTCCGTCGGGACTTCCTGGAACAACATCACGCCGTTATCTTGATTCTGATTGGCCAGAAGACGTTATCAAAGATGTTCTATTGAGAAGACGATCACTACGTGACAAAAGTTTTCAAAACCGTTTCTGGTCTTCGGTATTTCCAGACGAGTGGCTACTGAAATCAATCTTACTAACTGCTGTCTGTGCAATTTACTCCGCGCGAGTTGGCGGACTTTATTTTGCTTACTTTAACATCATTTTTCATGGTGGGGCTAAGCCATTTCTTGGTATGGGTGTAGCCTACCCCAGCCATACCCTGGCGCTGCCACTGGTGGGATGTATGGGGCGGGCCATTCTGCACATGCGTTAAATGCGTTATAATTTTGACAGCATTAATATAAATACATTGATTGAAAGAAAAGAGACACTCATACCATCTTGAGCTATTACTGTAGCTAATTTCCCAGATTCATAAAACATAAATACCAGCATAATTATCTACTACAATATTACAATTATTCCAACTAAAAACTCAAATTACGGTCAAGGTAATGCAGACTGGTTGCTTCATATTCATTTCGTTTGCACCGTGGGCGAAAGAGGGAAAGTCTTTGCCCGTTTTAAGCTCGGCTGAAATTATATTATAATGCTTGGTGGCCATTAATGAAAATGCCATGGTCACCAAGTTGGATGTTTAAGTTTAGCTGCTCAATGGCGGCGAAGCAGCCTTGTAAATTATCCTGATTACAAATCCATAAGCAGAATAAGATTTTCAACAGTAACAACCATGTACACTTTACACAGAATTCGACCAGGTGTGGGAAGATGTGAGTGAAGGCAGGGTTTGAACATCTCCATTCAGCTGTTTTTACAATACTTACACAAATATTGGTCACTTTCGTTGTCTATAACCACAATGAAAGCCTCCAAGGAGTAACAGAAGATTATCCCCAAATCAAGTAATGATTCTCTAACCTCCAACCCATCATCAACCCCACCTTCCACTGGGACATTTGCAACACCTATAAAACACCTTTCCTGCATAGATACTGATTATCAGAAGCAATAAATATGTCTCCAATGTTCTTTGAGTTAATCGGTGCCAAAGCCCCATCGAGGACCACCTCGAATCCAGTTCTAAGACGACCATTCGACCCGAATGTTCACCTCTGTTAAAAAAATACCCTCCTTCCTTCACCACAGTAGAAACAGAGTGCTCCTTCATCCTGACTCGGGCTTATCCAAGGATCCGTGCTGGGAATAGGAGGCTCAACTCAACCGGAAACGAGTTGGACTTTTTTCCGTTGGGAGCAAGAGAGCAGAGCGAGGATGGGCGGTGTCAGGGAGGCAGCTGAGGCCATTGCTCTGCAGTATCAGATATTATTTGTTGCTTCTGATGGAGATTTTGCTCAATATTTATGGTTATTACTAGGGCTGGGCTCCCCACGATACGATACGATCGCGATACTTAATCCACGACACAATAGTATTGCGATTCTACGATATGCTAAGTATTGCGATATGATATATTGCGATATATTTACATCTTTGTTTGGACTAACTTCCTGCCAATCCCACTGACTTGACCCGTTGAAAAAAGAAATTGTTACCAAGAACTTGAATTTGCAATACGAATAGTTTATATAATCAAATATCGATACTTGGCATCTGTGTATCAATACAATATCGCCACGCAAACTATTGCGATACTATGCTGTATCGATTATTTCCCCCACCCCAGTTATTACAGAGTCCTATGTCCTATGTATGTGACCTTAAAGAACAGAAACAAAAATATTTCGTACGCAAAAAAACATCTTTCTATCAATATAAGTAGATGTTCTTTCTTTAAATGCACAAGTTAGCTGATTCTCAGGCAATGAGCACAACTAAGAACAATAGTTCTGGGACCTTTCGGCAGGAAATCATGTTTTAATCACAACCATAATCATCTTCCACTGTTGCAGGTAACAAGGTCAATTCATTAGGTGATTTCATCTCGTTTTATCCGTAATGCCTTTTGTAAAGTTCAGCAATACAGCTTGTGTTCAAAAGTATTGCTCAACTTTTAAATAGGTATTACGACTAAAGCTAAATACAAGACATGTTGACTTCTGACCACCAGAGAAGTAGCCTAAAGCAGAGAAGGAGTAGGAACCAAACTTTCTATAAAAAACGAAAGGGCCCAATGAAAGTTTGAGAAATACTTTTCTTTTTGATAAATCCCTGTTTCTGAAAATGTGGAGCTGGTAACCGTTCAAAAACATTTCTCATTACCAAACCGTACCCAGTAGAAAGGATTAATTGACCGACACGGCATCAAAATATCTCGCCAGATCTATCAAACAACGGAGAAGGAAAGGCATGAACACAAACGGTGGGAAACGGAGGAAAAATCAAGAACATTTGAGGAGTGATTTGGGGTTTCCTGACATCAACCGCTGTTTTCTACCCAAGATGCCATTCTGCATCTGCATGGCATTCCTGGTCACATTCATGATCACCAACTCTAAGTTTTAATTAAGTAAGGAGACTTCAAACGCAATACACAAAATCAAAATACCCGAAAAACAAGAGGGCAGAAAATAGACCTTCTCAGATGCACCCCCAACTTCTAACTTGATTCCGAGTGGAGGAGGAACACAAACGGAGCCATCAAGAACAAAGGCATTACTGGGTGAAAGCCTATCATTATGTTGAGCAGAGGCACAGGGCAGAGTTAATTGATCCCAGATGAACGGGTTGTCCTGAACTCAAAGCAGAGGGCAACCGGGGACCGGATCTACCCGCTTCGTTAGGAATCCTTCGAAAGCTTGGATACTCAAATATGTTTCAAGGCTTTATGACGTTTCCAAATAAGGATTTCATTCCAAACAGTTGACTTGGAAGAAAAAAATGCAAGTCAAAGTCTAACACACGGCTAATGTTGGGCTATAAAGGAACTACAGCACGGTCACATGACTTCACGTCACCACCGCTAAGCTAAAGGTGGCTAATGTTGGGCTATAAAGGAACTAAAGCACGGTCACATGACTTCATGTCACCACCGCTAAGCTAAAGGAAGCTAATGTTGGGCTATAAAGGAACTACGGAACGGTCACATGACTTCACGTCACCACCGCTAAGCTAAAGGAGGCTAATGTTGGGCTATAAAGGAACTACAGCACGGTCACATGACTTCACGTCACCACCGCTAAGCTAAAGGCGGCTAATGTTGGGCTATAAAGGAACTACAGCACGGTCACATGACTTCACGTCACCACCGCTAAGCTAAAGGAGGCTAATGTTGGGCTATAAAGGAACTACAGCACGGTCACATGACTTCACGTCACCACCGCTAAGCTAAAGGCGGCTAATGTTGGGCTATAAAGGAACAACAGCACGGTCACATAACTTCACGTCAACACCGCTAAGCTAAAGGCGGCTAATGTTGGGCTATAAAGGATCGACAGCACGGTCACATGACTTCACGTCACCACCGCTAAGCTAAAAGCGGCTAATGTTGGGCTATAAAGGAACAACAGCACGGTCACATAACTTCACGTCAACACCGCTAAGCTAAAAGCGGCTAATGTTGGGCTATAAAGGATCGACAGCACGGTCACATGACTTCACGTCACCACCGCTAAGCTAAAAGCGGCTAATGTTGGGCTATAAAGGATCGACAGCACGGTCACATGACTTCACGTCACCACCGCTAAGTTAAAGGTGGCTAATGTTGGGCTATAAAGGAACTACAGCACGGTCACATGACGTCACTTCACCACCGCTAAGCTAAAGGCGGCTATCGTTGGGCTATAAAGGAACTACAGCACGGTCACATGACTTCATGTCACCACCGCTAAGCTAAAGGCGGCTAATGCTGGGCGCATATTACTAAAAGCCCCTTTAAAACATGAAGCAATCCCATTATTTCAACTAAAACTTTCATCAATCCTCAGTTGTCTCTCTTTAATTGCCTCATCTTCTAACTCAGATCCCCTGCATAAATGTTACTTGTGCGGTGAAAGTCTAACGGACTAAGCTGAAATTAACAAGAGAAATGTTTGCCAAGAGGAGAACCATAAATATCTCAGTCCGAGATGTTCAGTGACATCCCCAGCTTGTATTAAAGTTTAATATACATCTCAACCCTTATATATCAACATCTTGCAATGAGATTTGTAACGGCTAATCAAAGAACTTAAACTCGTTTCTGTTTCACCCAAAAAACTGTTTTTTGAACCAAGTCCAACCTATAAAAAGTAAAACAATCAAAAAGGTATGATATACATTTTATACCAAATATATCTTTGAGTTAGGGCTGATTTAAAAAACAGTATATGGTGTGTTGAGCCATTTTCAACTAAAAAAAAAATACAGCTTTTTTTTTTATATGGAACGAAATTGTTAGTAGTAACACCAGCATTGATGCGTTTGATCACAGTACCGCCATGTCATTTAGTTTACAGCTCAAAGAAACACATTTGAGTGTGCAGCTCCTCTTTAATGACCCTTTAAATAGGTGAGCGAACATGTGAGATAGACGGAGGAGATAAGGGCTCCGTCCTTGACCTGTTTTTTCCTTCAGAAATTATATGAAGGGTTAAATAAGGGAAGCGCTTATCAGCTGTTTGAAATAGTATCAGGCTGTTGGTCCAAACAGATGTCATAAAAGATCATTGTATTAATAGCGTTATACATGAAACAAATAGGCGGTACGCAGCGACCACACGGCGGCGTGCGTTGAAGCTTGCCGGCGGGCGTGTCTGAAGCTCGACCAACAACCAATCACATCAATCTCCCGCCTCGGACACACAAGCACGCGGTTTGATTGGCTAGAGCTTGTACTGGTATATGATTTGATTGGCTGACGCTTCCGTCGAAGCTTGAAAAGTTGAACTTTTCTCAACTTTTGAAGCGAGCAACGGAGGCAAAGCGACGGAACCACAATGCAGTTCGGCAAAGTGCACGCCGCCGTGTGGACGGGCCGTTATGACCATGGGAGCAATACCAATAACAGAATATGTACTTTTTTTTGGTGTACGTCTATTCTTGTTCTGTGGTATTTTTGCTCGATAAAAACAAGAGCAGTGTGTGTGTGTGTGTGTGTGTGTGTGTGTGTGTGTGTGTGTGTGTGTGTGTGTGTGTGTGTGTGTGTGTGTGTGTGTGTGTCTGTGTGTGTGTGGCACTAAATCTTGCAGAACCCCAAATGATGGAAGTCAAGAGCATAAAAACAACAAGAATAGGACTTGAGAGACGAACACACACACGGCTACAGTCCAAGAAGTGTGTGTGTGTGTGTGTGTGTGTGTGTGTGTGTGTGTGTATTGATTTTTAATGGCTTCGTTCACTCAACAATGGTGAGAGTGGTGCAGTGAAAAAATAGACAAAGGGGCAGATAAGACGGTGTCTTTTCTACGCCGCTAACCTTCCTTTTAAAAACATTCATTCACACAATAACAGGTAGCGGAGGGAGTGCAGCACACACACCTTTTCCTGCTGCTTTTGTGTGTGTGTGTGTGTGTGTGTGTGTGTGTGTGTGTGTGTGTGTGTGTGTGTGTGTGTGTGTGTGTGTGTGTGTGTGTGTATGTGTGTGTGCACACTGTGTCGAGGAAGGAAGAAGAGAGCTGGAAAGAATCATTGTGCCATTAATCCAACGGCGGGACGGGAGGCAGAGAGGGGGAAGAAGCAGGAATTCCATTAGATGTTAGTGTGAACTGTGAAGGACTACATTCTGCAGGAGAACAGAGTGCACTGAGCCATCTACGGTTCACAGAGGCATCGAACACTGCAGCAGCTTTGTCCTGAAGCAGACGCTGGAGTTTCCGTTTTAAAATGTGGCAGATTTAAGAGTAAGAGCTCCTAAAACCACCGGAGAAACGGTTCCATCCCACAGGCAATAACACTACTAAACACCTGAACAACATTCATCCGTCTGCATCTTGCTAATTATTTATCTATATAGCATATTCCATTTACATGTATATTTCTTGCAATACATCCGTTTTATTTTGTACATCTCAAAACATTCCGTTGCCTTATGTTATTGTTTTATGTCCACACGTTGCACTGTGGGAGGAGCCTGGGAGTTGAATGTTTCATTGCCACATCTGCACTGTAGCTGCTGTGCACAGGACGATGCAGCCTTGGAACTTAAAATCCTAGTTCAACACATATTTAGCAGTAATAATAATAATAGACAATACACTAGGGCTGCACGATATATGGTGTTGTGACGATAACCGCGATATTCACATCGCAGGACATGACGATTTTTAAAAAACAAATCGTAATCTTTTTTTTTTTTTTTTTTTTAGGACTTGCGATATTTAGTAGGCAAATTAACTCAAGCACGTCATGTTACAATTATTTGACTGATTGCTACGAACGGAAAACGTGCGCGGCTCTCATGGCAGGGGTTCTTGAGTGAGTGACAGCAAACCACCATCACATCTCCAAAGCAAACGGACCCAGAGATTAAAGGTAGAAACACTGAATGAAGTCGTTTCCTGTGTTTCTCCAGGGCGGTTCGGCGCTGCTAGCCGAGCAGCTTGTTGCTCTGATAACTTCAGAACCAGACGTCCGTGACTAAAATCCTTCATGCGGTTAACTATAGTTAAAAAAAAGACCAATTGTATAGCTTACAGTTCAAGAAAGGATGGTTTGCGTGGAAAAAACGGTATTTTCTTCAATTCCTGTATGATTTCATATCGCAGGGGGGGAAAATTGCAATGTCAGTTTTTTCCAATGTCGTGCAGCCCAGCAATACACCATTATAACGCAAACATGATCAATCCCTCCAATATTGTAAATCATATTGCATCACCAGCAATCATCTTACACTCGATTGGAAGTAAGTATTCTTGTTTTTTACCCTTAACTGCGAACATTTTCCTTCTAACTTCCCTCTTTTTTTAACATTTCCTTATCTTTAATATTGTTTTAAGCATGCTTCTTAGTTGGCATAAAAAGGTGTATTTGGCTATTTTCTGCTGTAACAAATGTACATTTCCCCTCTGTGGGACTAATAAAGGTATTCTGATCCTGATTTAAAGCATTCTTGGAAGTGTGTGTTCTGATGCCAAATGTACCCAAGAACCCACAGGACCGAAGTTACATAACGAGGACGACCAGAGAGCATGGAGACGAGGAGAAAGGCCGAGTGAGATGGGGAGCGACGTACAGTAAATAAAGATTTCCTAACCCTCCTGAGGGGCACGCCGGGGGGGTAATGGGGAGTCTTGTGTGCTCGTGCCAGGCTGCCATGCCAACCCCCGAAATACTGCCCCAGAGCCGGACAAACACTCGGCTGAAAGGAAGGTAGGATGGATGGACGGATGACAGAAACAAGAAGAGGAGGAGGCAGGAGGTGTGGGACAAAATAGGCGGCGAGAAAAAACGGCAAAAGAAAGGTGACGAAATAAAGAAAGAATGGGTTAGTGTGTGTGTGTGTGTGTGTGTGTGTGTGTGTGTGTGTACAGAATCCATTCCACAATGTGAGCTGAATTTAGATTTTAACCATGTATGTGGGAGGGAGGTATGAGGAGGAAGAGGAGAAACGATGTGAGGAAGAGGAGAGAGTGCAGCTGTGAGCATGGGGGGGGGGGGCCCTCACACCTGTTCCTTAATATAGTGAGAGGGAACACACACACACAGCAAAATGTGGGAAACATAATAATTTTTGACTGACATTGGAGGGATCGATTGTTTTCACAACAAGAGAATCTGTACTAAACTAAAATTATGGTAATGCTCGTGGTTGAACCGAACCATACAATTAGTGTTATTGTACCTCCTGAGATTTAAAGATTACACCAGTCTATATTGCAATTTTGATTAGTACGTGAGTGGAGAGCAGGAATGAGTCCTGAATTGAGACAACATTTTAGCACTTCCTGTCGTAATGGTTTTTTCTCAATGTGTTTATGTTTGTTATCCTGAAAAAGCTCTGCGGTAAATAAAAGCTGACGTGATTTAAACTGTTTGTCCTACGACATGAACTACGTCAGTAAATATCCCACTGGTGAGTGTCTCAATGACACTATTAAACATCATCATGGCCAACATTAGCCTCCTTTAGCTTAGCGGTGGAGACGTGAAGTCATGTGACCGTGCTGTAGTTCCTTTATAGCCCAACATTAGCCACCTTTAGCTTAGCGGTGGTGACGTGAAGTCATGTGACCGTGCTGTAGTTCCTTTATAGCCCAACATTAGCCACCTTTAGCTTAGCGGTGGTGATGTGAAGTCATGTGACCGTGCTGTAGTTCCTTTATAGCCCAACATTAGCCACCTTTAGCTTAGCGGTGGTGACGTGAAGTCATGTGACCGTGCTGTAGTTCCTTTATAGCCCAACATTAGCCGCCTTTAGCTTAGCGGTGGTGACGTGAAGTCATGTGACCGTGCTGTAGTTCCTTTATGGACATAAACGCGAGTGAAGTCTAATCTGACGGGAGAGAGAGATCAGCTGCTGCTGACGAGTCGACACACAGCTCTGCATGATCACATGCAGTGGTGAGTGGACAACACACACTTCAGGTTAGAATATCACACGTAGCTATTTTAATTACCTCTCACACGTAGCTATTTTAATGACCTCTCAAACTACCTAAACGAGTTATAGATATGTTTAGTTTTACTGTCGGGTCACTCATCACTGGATCCGCGAGCTGCATGAGACTGGCATAATAGATTGCCCGATCGGGCAACCAGCAGGTGAGGCTTCATTGCCCGAGCTAAATAATAGATGGCTCCAGGCCATCGGGCAGCCCTTAATGTCGAGCCCTGCTATATCTTAATGTGTACTATCTTGTGTAATATAGATATACATTAAGTAATAATTACGCTCCAGAGTTCCTGTTATATTAATATGATTATTCATTCCATTAAGCAACAATCTCCCATCGGACAAACTGTAACTTCTTCCTCCTCTTTATCAGTTGCATGCAGACAGAAGGGCACTGATACCGTACAGTGATGGCATGAATGAATCTCTCCCTCTCTCTCTCTCTCTCTCTCTTTGCTGCCTCGTTCTCTCGCTCCAGCAATCAGTTCCAATGGCAGGCTGGCAGCTGCACATTGGTATTATTGCCACGTCCTGATCACTGCCACAAGTAAAGCCACAGACCGGGCCCACTGTGATATTCACCTGTGGACCGTGTGTGTCAGTGTGCGTGTGCATGTCTGTGTGTGTGCGCGTGTGTGTGCGCGCGCGCGTGCGTGTGTGTGTGTGTGAGAGCAGCAGGGGCATTATCCTGTTGCCTCATTAAGAAAACCCATATTTACTCGGCCTCATTCAGCTCTGCTGGCAAATCACCCCCCTGCTCTTTCCAAAACACTTGTTCTCCTTCCAAGGTCTAAAGCCACACGCCGTTTGAATCACAATACAGTTATTGATCTGTTTTTGATTTCGCTCTAAAGCTTCTTATTTAACGATAGATGCATGTGATGAGAAGGTGTCGTTGGTATTGATGACTGCACAGGTAACGAAGCAGTTCCTCTTAGCTTCCCGTTTTACCATCGTTCACTCATTACCTCCGAGGATGTTTATAGCGGTCCGTTTGTTTATCCGTCTGCAGAATTACAGTAAAACTACGTTCACGAGACTTAGTACAAAAAGGTGTAGCACGGGCAGAGGAAGAACTCATTAAATATATGGATTCGATTCAGAGGGCGAATACACAAATTAGGTTTCTCTTCCATTCTTAATAATGGCATATCTGTGCTGCTTCAATGTCAGAAACAACAACTTTGAAGCAGGTATCGACTTGTTGTCAAAACTTTCTGAACAATTAAATACAACACAACTTCTTGGTAGCCTCCATGTTGTTTTCACGGTAAAGCTAATGACCATATCCAAGTCAGAAGAATACGTTTACCAAAACAGGATAGGGACTTTGCAATGAGCAAGTGGATGCCCCATTGGCTTAGGTGTGCGGCGTCCAAGTTTTTTTACTTCTCCGACAGTTGTTTCAATGAAAGAAGCTCTAAAAGCCCCGCTGTACGCTACCTGTATTGCACCAATTCACAGAAATTCTAAGTTAGCATTTAGCAGGTAAACCGATTGGCTCATTAACAGATAACAGAGACATATATTCTACAAGAGAAGGTGGAGACCAAAGCTGAGCTAAAAGACACACACATTCAACAGGTGGACAGAAAACCTGACTCCAAATGAATGCAAATATCGCAGTAATGCCGGATGTGTTGACCATTTCAACATTAACATATAGGCCGCAACATCAAGTCAATCAAACAACAAATCAATCTACCCCATCCAGATTAATCAAATGGTCTAGAAAATATCTAAAAATTGTCAAAAAATGTCATTCCAGTTTCTGTGAATCTAAGGTCCAAGTCTTTAAATGTCTTGTTTTGTCTTCAAACCCAACGATATTCACATAAATATTAAATACAGAAAAAAGTTTTTTTTAATTACAAACTTAACATTTTATTCATTCACAAAAAAGTCTAAATGAAAATGTTTCAGGCTGCTTCTTAAACCGGGACTTTTGGGAGAAAAAAAAAAAAACTATCTTTCGCACTACACTCAGGTCAGAAATGACAACAAAAGCATATTATCCAATCCAGTCGTATCCGTCTGAAAGAAGTTTTAATGTAAATCTTGATGAATGTACTCCCTCCTCTCACATACGGGGTACCCCAAGGCTCCATTCTTGGGCTGATTTTATTTTCCCTGTACCTGCTCCCCCTGGGCGCTATCATTAAAAAATATGGCGTCTCATTTCATTTTTATGCAGATGACTCGCAAATCTACATGCCCCTGAAAATAAATGCCCCAAACCCTCAGCAACGCCCGTCTGACTGTCTGCGGGACATCAGAGCCTGGATGGCCGTGAACTTTTTAAAATTCAATGAAAAAAAGACAGAGGTATATTTGGACCCAGTGGTGCCCCGATGCCCTGCCTGGGCTGGATTCTCTTGTCCCATATGTGAAACCCATAGTCACAAACCTGGGTACGGATTGATCGTGATTTTAAACCAGACAAACAGATCAATTCTGTGGAAAAATCCAGCTTCTTTCAGCTAAGAACTTTAGCAAAGGTCAAGCCTTTCCTTTCTTTTAATGACTTTGAGAAAGTAATACATTGTTTTCTATCCACTAAACTGGATTACTGCAACGCTCTGTACATTGGAGTAACCAATGCTTCCCTGTCTCGCCTAGCAGAATGCTGCTGCGCGCCTCCTTACAAGGACAGGCAGGCGTAAACATATTACGCCTGTACTCGCCTCGTTACACTGGCTACAAGTCAGTTTTAGAATACGATTTCAAATGTTACTGTTCGCATACAAAGCCCTAAACGGTTTAGCCCCACCGTACCTGGCAGATCTTTTAAAACCATACCCACACGGTCACTGAGGTCGGCTGACAGACTCCTTCTGGTAGTCCCGACATCGAGGCTAAAGCAGCGAGGAGACGGAGCCTTTGCAGCTCCAACGTATGGAACAAATTGCCCCTCCAGGTTAAACTTGCTCCAACTCTGCCTGTCTTTAAATCTCTTTAAAAAACCCACTTCTTTTCCCTCGCAGGGACAGGCCAGGTGACACTTGTGCTTTTAAATGTGGGTTTGTATTTTACTAGTGTTTTGCATTGTGTTTCCGTCATGTAGTTTCTCAGTCGGTGGCTTCTGATCTGATCTGGTTTCATTGTCTCGTGTTTTACATTCGTTTCACGTCCCGTCTGTTTTTTATGTATTTATGCTATGTTGTTATACAGTTGTTGATGTTCAACTCTGTTTTAAATGCGCTATAGAAATAAAGTGGATATTATTAATTACTATGATCCATTACTTTAGGCGCGTTTCAAAGCAAATATTGCCGTAATTCTGTTCCTCGCAGCATGTTGTCGTTCCTCCATCTACCCCCCCTGAAGCACACCTCAGGGTGTCGGAGAGCCGTTCTGCTGGACACATTCCCATGACGGGCCTTGTGCAGGTGATGTGACGGCAGTGACTCAGACCACACCGAGCTCAGAGACACATCATCGGTGTAAAAACAAAACGGGAGAGAACTCATTCCCCTCACTGAGGCTGTTGTGTAAAGTGTGGAGGGTTTAGAAAAGAGTGCAACAGCTTAACTATGAAGATCTGTTGAAAATGATCCCGCTATCTCTACGATGACATTGAAGAAAATATCATTAAGGATCTCAGAAAGAAGCAGACGTATCATATTTGCATGAAGTTAATCACATGCCAAGAACATCAAGAAGTCTGATAAAAAACGTCTGTGATACCCATTTAGGACTTTTAAGTTTAGCCCTGATGTTTCGGGCTCTTATACCTGCAAATGTGCTAATGGGTGTTTTTTGAGATGAGAGAATTTGGAGGTAAAAGAAAATCAAAGTGGAGTGCGTTGACCCGAGTGATTCTCTTTTAAATTAATCAACGAGTCTTCCCTTTCATAATGTGTCAAGATGTAATGAAAAGCCCCCACCTTCGAGCTTCTTTGAACCCACGTTGACTTCTGAAAAAAAAGTATCTAATAAATAAAGAATACTTAAAATCTGACATTGGCTAAGCTGAAACCAGACCTCTGCTTAAACGATTGACTTTAACACGTTGATGAAGTACTGTATAGAGATTATTAATGCAAAATGTCATTTATTTTCTTTAACAACTTACTAATTGATATATCATCCAATTATTATGATCTATTGCCGTGTACATTTAACCCATCCACTTTCCACTCATTTTCGGTCTACACGCTTAATTAAACTTAGAGTAAAACTGTCAGACTCACAAAGGGCCAAAAGTGGAATACAATACAAATACATCCATCATATGTTTCAGCTTCTGTTTTGATTTGTTGTTTACTACATCAGTACGCAGGCAGTGGGTTCTTTATGGTGATTATTATATGTTTAGGATTACAATGAGGGCTGTTCGTTAAAACGGTAGTAGACATATCAACCATATCAATAGGGACCATTTGGCTCTATGAACTGCTTCCAATTGCACCAAACTTTATTAAAAATGTTGGTTTTAAACTAGGAAAATAAGCCAAAAATGATAATTTCGAAATGCCATGTAAAAGTCATTTAACAGCCGCCGGTGCCAAAAGAACATCGAACTAATCACACCAACATGTCAATAATGATACGCTTATTTCTCATTTTCAAACAAGGGCGCAGATGAAGTGAGGCTTACAGTAACAGATCAGACAATAGAGTCTCAGTGAGAGAAGGGGGGAGGCTGGGGGAGGAAAGGAGGGAGAGAAAAGACATGTGTGCACAATAAGTCCCAGTGTTTCTCTCTCTCTCTTCCTTTCTGCCTCTCACACGTGGGAAGGCACCGGCATGGCACTGCCCTGTACCGACACACACGAACACACTCACTCACACACACATGCATACACCCTCACTCTCACACACAGGCTGAGGACACGCTGTCCAGAAAGCTTCTCACTGACATCTGACTGAGAAAACACAGCTGTGACAATAAGTGGCCTGAGAAAGTGACGGGAATAAGAGTGTAAGACAAAAAAAATGGATAGAAAGAAGGAGATCAAGAAAGAGAGCGGCAGAGGAACAGTGAGTCCATTTGAGGAAAAGAAAGATTTGATCGAACAAGTGGTGAGAGGTGGAGAGAGCATGAGAAAACATTAGGAGAGAGAGAGAGTGTGAAATGTGAGAGTCATAACATCAACAGACCTCCACAGAGGGAGAGGGAGAGGAAGGGAAACAGAGCGCACGAGAGAGAGAGCCAGGTGACAGGAGGAATAATGGAATAAGAAAGTGTCAAAGAGTGACACACACACACACTTCAGAGAGAAGATGAAGAGGAGGAAGAGGAGCAGAGATAAGTGCCGGTGGGACCTGTGTGTGTGTGTGTGTGTGTGTGTGTGTGTGTGTGTGTGTGTGTGTGTGTGTGTGTGTGTGTGTGTGTGTGTGTGTGTGTGTGTGTGTGTGTGTGTGTGTGTGTGTGAAAAACGTTTTCTTAGAATATAAAATGGCTCGTGTTGTGATGACTTGCAGGTATGTATTTATTGTACTGCATCTGTTATTAAAACATGTATAATAGATGAAAATGTTAACGGTAGTAGGATGTAGCAGAAGTATGAGAAGTTGGGACACGAGAGGGAAAAGAGGAGAAACAAGAGGAAGGAGAAGAACAAGTAGAAGAGCAAGAAGAATAAGATGGAGGACGAGGAAGAGGAAAATGAGGCAAAACCAGGAAAAGAACGAAGAAAATAAAGGAAGAGGAAGTATGGGAAGGACAGGAAACATGACAAGTAATTGACAGAAATTGAGGGGAATAAATGATAAGAGGAATGGGGAATACAAATACAATGAAAATGAGAAAATTAGGAGATGAAAGACTAAAGAATAAATGAATGAGGAAAAAAGACAAAAAAAGGAAATTAGAAGGAAAAAGGAAAAAAGGAAAAAAAAAAAAGGGAAAAAAGGGAAAAAAAGGAAGAAAAAGGAAAAAGGAAAAAGGAAAAAAGGGAAAAAGATAAGACAGAAAAAAGAGTCGAGAAAAGGAAAAAATAAAATAGAGTGAAACAATCTGGTTAATAAATGAGTGTCTCAGGAAATACTGCATAAGCAAATTGTTAATTGAAATGAAAATCAGGCCGGTTGATCTGATAACTAGTACAGTCACACCGTGTACACACACTGATGAGGCTCAGAGTTGATGCAACACAATGATGTTTACCCTGTGTTCAGGGATTAATGTGTTTAGCTTCATCACGTGAGATGAGATTAGTTTAATTTAAATTTACTTCCTCACACAAACACAGGGGGAACAAAGGAAGCATTTAGCATAAGTGTTGTATTAAAAGCAAAGAGGAATAAGTGGAGGGTGAAAGTGCGGGGTGCAGATATATCAGATGTGTGTCAGTGTTAGGAACTCATCAGACACTAAGGCAGGCAATACGAGCAGTGTTTGTGCAGTACCAATCTAATCTCTGTTTCATGACTGAACTAATCTACATATTAATCCGACACAGTGCAGCACAGCTGTATGGAGATCACTTTGGGATAACCCCAGGCCGCCCCCAATCTACCAAATAACCACTGAGATAAAGCACTTGGATGTGTGACAATGGAAATACCTCGCTGTGGTGCTTTGGTAAATCCACTTAGCTGACCAATCACGTCATTTCATCCCGAGAAGACAGGAGGATATTAAAAAGAAACATGGAAAAACACAAGTGCATGACAGCATCTTCTTTGTAACTTTGTGATGCAACTCAGAGCTGAGTGAGGAAACAAACACGCTTTCTCTTTGCCAACATCGTGGTTCTGCAACCAATAGACACAAGAGTTTGACTGATGCAAGTTCTACAAGCCGGTCAGTACAGTTTCTGAAATATCCCAACAGAACTGGTCCAACAGCGCAACCATTGCTATTTGTATCATGATGTTATTTCTCATGTGTGTATCTCCACATGCTCGATATCTCCTAAAAGTGTACAACCTACTGTACGCTGAAGGGTTCTGCAAGTAAAAAAACAATAATCATTTATAGAAGTATTGAATTTGTGTCATGTATTAAGAAAAATACACAAAATGTAAATGGAATAAGAGTTGCAAGTAGCAACACATTTTATTCAATGTTAATTACACAAATTTAAAAACACGGAATGAAATGCAGGGGATCAATAGGACGTGTCCTCTGTGGAACATCAATGTCCTTATGAAACATTTGTGGCAATCGATAAAGAAGATGTTAAGATATTACACCACAAGTTAACATTTGACCTGCTAATGGAATCAGGGGAAAACTCAAAAGGGCCATTGAAGTCATAAGAAGATATCCTCTGGGGACCATGAATGTCTCTACAAAAATGAATAACAGTCCATCAAACATGGAAGATATGTTTGTGTCGGTGTTGCCAAACTTAAATAACATTTCTTAATTTGCTAAAAGACAACAGCACTGTGAAAATGATGCTCAACCAACTATGCTACAACGTTTATTTGTAGTGCATGACACTTAAACTAATTCTAATCGAAAAATAACTGCTCAGTATTTAATTCCTTTTCGGTCCTCTGCAATGTTACAGCTCAATTGTAAAATCGACAGGTGAGAATGATGTCCCTGAAAAAAAAAAATAGTCTCACTTTGGTCGAAATAATGGCCTAATGTTGCCAAAAGATTCCCAAAATAAACAGTTGGTCAAATCTCATCAAAGACAAACGTGTGATATCCGAGGCAATGATCAAACTGCCCGAGGCAATAGATAATTAAGGTGAAACATTTCCAAGAATGCACGATGGAAGCTGACTAATGAGGGATTGTTGGTCTAACATGTTGGGAAAAGTCGTTGGTCTGTCCCTTCAGCTGAGAGGGAAAAACGTGACTGAACTGAACCCAGATCAGACTCTGAGGTCACCAGTAGTGTAGCGAGAGGTCAAAGTGCAGCAGCTGTCTTCTGTCATGAAGTACGGCAGGAAAACTGTGGTTATGCAACAAAGAGAGCGGAGGGCTGACGCTGCATGCATGTACAATGGCTTTAAGTAAATATACTTCACCTCATGTCACAACGCGGACGATAAATGCAAAAAAAATTATTGAAATGTGTTTTTTTTTAAAGGCTTTCAGCTGTTACCAAAATGTTGAACCCTGAGCTCACTGATAAACAGTAATTGATACTGGGTCCAGCTGAGTGTCTGCCCTCAGTTATCTAATGGTTATACAGCCTTGCAAATGAATGACACAGCAAACATCATGCTGCAGGACATTCTGAATTCAAAAACAAGATTATGGCGTCGCTCGGAACCGACAGAAAACTGATTAGAAACAACATTGAGAAAAGCCATGCTAACGGTAAAGTCAGAAGATCACCAAAGTTAGTACAATTCATCTGGAGGGGAATGTGAGGTTTCCCAACATGTGTCTTGGAAACACAAGAGTTAACCTGCGTATGGTGCCAACTGTAACGCCTGGGAATCACCAAAGTTATCAGGACTAATCCAAAGGGAACCGTTCATATCTGTACCAAATTGTGTTCCAATCCAATTTGACGATGTTGAAAAAAAAATCCTCCTCGATGCACCATTAATGTCTACGAAATATCATGTCAATCCATCCGAAAGTTGCCATGACATTTCCCTTGAAAATGGTCAAACTACTATTTTATTAATGTGTGTTTGCCTCTTATGTTCCCATCAATCTGCTCCGACCCTTTGCCGTTACAATGGAAGTTTCCCCGGTGTGGGAAGAGCAAAGGATGTCCGATTAGTGGCACTAGAGGAAAGGTTAGGGGACAACGAAAGTTAGCAGAATTCATCCTCTGGCGATCCCAATCCTAACACATCTAAAGGTTGTTAAGATATATTAGATTGGACCACGGTTGAGGACCCATTCCCATGATGCCATATAGAAACCTGAGGAAGTTTCATTCATGGATCTCAACTCTTGCGGTCTATACCCAGAAGAATGTGGAATCTAATCTACATAATATTCCATGTTTTCAGTGCACAGTGAAAGGACTGTTTGTTCAGGCTCTACTCTGTGGGACCCCAGGTACCCTCGCCCCTGCTGCTTTTAACTAGAACATTTACACACAAACGCACAACACATTGGGAGTCCTGTCAAAATCCCTGCTGCTAGTCCACTGATCCAAAGGAAACCACTCGTCCAAAGTTTGCCCCACAGAAACCCCCAGAGCTCAGTCTTTAATAAAAGTCTCGAGAAAGAAAATCCTTCGTCTACTTTAGTGGGTTTACTGTAAACTCAAGTTATCTTGTCACGTAACAATAATACCAGGATGCTATGCACGCTTACATAAGAAGATATGGGTGCATTTGTGTCCTTGACATATACATGAATGTGCAGGTAACAACGAAATGAGAATTTAACAATCTTTGTATTATAATCTGGGGCTCAATGCACTAAAGACAAGAGCTTTAACCAAAAACGGAAACCTGTTCTTACTTTCCTGACTGATTTAAATGATAAACACTGAAAGTGAGAGGCACGGTGTCAACCTGTGTGAAGTAAAACTATTTTGATCGAGATTCATTCAACTTCAACACGTCATTGACCAAAAGCAAACTCTCAGAACTATTGATCCAAACTGCTCAAGAAGCTAACGTAGGCTAGCTATTAGCCATGTTGCACAACCTACCCTTATTTGACTTATTTAAATTGATCGCCAAATGAAGCTTTACGCTCCAACAAGGAGAAATACATGTTTTGAATTCACCTTTGCTTCACTATTCACTTATTGTCCGGTTAGCCACTCGCTAACAGGCTTGCTAACAGTCATGTCGCCTGGAGAACTTTTAGCCCTTTTCAATACGTTTTTAAGGAGACTTGAAAATTCAAAATTGTCACGAAAAAAACTTCTATTCAGGTAATAAATCATAGGAGACGTTGGATGATTTTCTCATAGACGTCTATTCAATCTGACTTGTTTATCCAACCAATGGAGTCGCCCCCTGCTGGCCATTAGGAATAATGCAGGTTTATGTCCATTTTTCATGGGTAGTGCTCGATTGAAAGCATTCATTTTACTTATTTGTTTTTTGATATTGAGATAATAGACGGACAGATATTGGGTCCATGGCCTCATGGGTAATTGCATTATTGCCACGTTTTCTTTCATATTACAGGCCAACTCACGACAACTTTACCACCAGGAGCAGAGAGGCTGTATGTGTTCAGCCTTGGTATGTTCCCCCGCCTTAACGTGATGAATGACTTCTGGCTTCGAAACAACCGACTGTGTCACTTCAATTGTTTCTCAATGTATTGTACATGTCCCCCTGCGGCACCAATGTCCGTAACTGTGGCTGTGGCTGCGATGCCTCGTGACCCCAGGGAGGGAGGGGGATTTCTTTTCAATTACAATTCAACTAGAGAAGAGAGAGACATGAGAGCGAGGGAATTCAGGGTGTGTGTGTGTGTGTGTGTGTGTGTGTGTGTGTGTGTGTGTGTGTTTTAAGGTTAATGGTGCCCATCTATCGTAAAGCAAGTGGGTGTCACTGTCTAAGGTGCACACACACCTCAATGACTGATTTAATCAATCTCCTTTCCTTCAGCCAGACCGTCACACAGGAACACAGCCACCGACAATGATTGTTGCTGACAGTGTGTGTGTGTGTGTGTGTGTGTGTGTGTGTGTGTGTGTGTGTGTGTGTGTGTGTGTGTGTGTGTGTGTGTGTGTGTGTGTGTGTGTGTGAGATGCATGGAGTAGAATTTAAATAGGCGATCACAGGCTTGTTTTAAGGCATAGCCACGTATGCAAACATACCAAGCAAAATATGAAAATGATTCATTGTGGGAAGATACAGAATATGTAATGAATTAACCTTTGTCTGTGCCTGTTGGAGTGTGTGTGTGTGTGGTGTGTGTTGTGGTGTGTGTGTGTGTGTGGTGTGTGTGTGTGTGTGTGTGTGTGTGTGTGTGTGTGTGTGTGTGTGTGTGTGTGTGTGTGTGTTTGTGTGTGGTGTGTGTGTGTGTGTGTGTGTGTGTGTGTGTGTGTGTGGTGTGTGTGTGTGTGGATTACATTGTTTACCTCCATCTTAATCCACTCTTGTAAATTGATTGAAATCACTGTGCCAAATGCTGTGTGATTGGACTGTGTGAGAGACACTGTCTAAGAACAGAGGGTCTGAGGACAGAGGGTCTAAGGACAGAGGGTCTGAGGACAGAGGGTCTGAGGACAGAGGGTCTGAGGACAGAGGGTCTGAGGACAGAGGGTGTAAGGACAGAGGGTGTAAGGACAGAGGGTCTAAGGACAGAGGGTGTAAGGACAGAGGGTCTGAGGACAGAGGGTCTAAGGACAGAGGGTCTAAGGACAGAGGGTCTGAGGACAGAGGGTCTGAGGACAGAGGGTGTAAGGACAGAGGGTCTAAGGACAGAGGGTCTAAGGACAGAGGGTCTAAGGACAGAGGGTCTGAGGACAGAGGGTCTAAGGACAGAGGGTCTAAGGACAGAGGGTCTAAGGACAGAGGGTCTAAGGACAGAGGGTCTGAGGACAGAGGGTCTGAGGACAGAGGGTGTCGTATTGTCATACTGATATTCTGTACAAACTGTGAAGTCCACTGAGACAAATGTAACATTTGTGATATTGGGCTATAAATAAACATTGATTGATTATTTAAAGGTGGGGTAGGTAAGTTTGAGAAACCGGCTCGAGATACACTTTGTTATATTCCATGGAATGCTCTTAACATCCCGACAGCAATGAATATCTGAAGTGCTTTGACAAAAAATCCATAAATCCATATCATCAGTGGAAGCCGTGGCGCTGTAGAAAGCTCGACCAATCATCTGAGCCGGCTAAAGTAACTGGATGGCCTACCTGCCTGTCAGCCTTCCATCTGGGCACAATCTTATCTCGTGCCCTCATTGGTCATGTGCGTGTTCCTGTGTGTTGGAGGAGGGGCTCTGTGAGGAAGTGCCAGATTTGTTCCGGCTGTGCATTTTCAAATTCTAGCGATCTCGAGCTGGTTTCTCAAATGACCTACCCCGCCTTTAAGTCAGTCTTATCGCTACGTTCGTGTTCAATAAACTCAAACCAAAGACAACCTGGACTCCAGAGAGATGGATTTCTTGGTTTTAATTGTTCTGCCATTTATCCAACTCTCTGTAAGTCCATGTGTTGGTGACATTATGCCATCAGTGTCAGACTGTACAGGTGTGTCAGACTGTACAGGTGTCTGGCAGGCTACCGTCTGAGCGTTGAGCTGAACAGTGCTGCTCAGGTAAAAAACTGTTAGATATTAACACTGGTTATCTCTATCATGCCACACACAATGGAGACCAATGTCCACATTAATATCGGAGTGTGTGTGTGTGTGTGTGTGTGTGTGCGTATGTGTGTGTGTGTGTGTGTGTGTGTGTGTGTGTGTGTGTGTGTGTGTGTGTGTGTGTGTGTGTGTGTGTGTGTGTGTGTGCATCATCAGCAAGGAGGTTCCAAGGTTGTGAGAGTCCAGATTGTATGCATGCATATGTGTGTGTGTATGTACACATACATACACACAGACAGATACATTATCTGGCCTGGCTGTACTGCAGTATAACACACACAAGCCGTGATTTAAGCTTTGATATCAAACACACACAAAGCTTAAATCACGGCTTGTGTGTGTTATACTGCAGTACAGCCAGGCCAGATAATGTGTATGTGTATGTGTGTATGTGTCTGTGTCTGTGTGTGTGTATGTGTATGTGTATGTGTGTGTGTGTGTGTTATGCGAGCTAAACCCAAACAGGGTTTCTCTGTGGGGGGGGGGGGCAGAATTGCTGAGGCTTGAGCCAACGATGTGTGTGAACTCTCAACACTGAGGTGGACTGGAGGGATGAAGGGGTGAAAGAGAAAGGGGGAGGGGAGCTAAAAATAATACCTATCGATCCATTTTTAATATAAATATAGTGGAGAAAAAAGGGGGGGGGGGGGGCAACAACAGTTTCAAACTCAATCAAGCGTTAAAGAGGCCCGGTCAGCATTTCACGAGGAATACATCACACACACACTATTATACTGTCAGGACTCTTTAAAGTAGAGACACATACTGATATACACCTGAACATCAGCAGGAGAGGACTCTTTAAAGTAGATACACTACATACTGATATACACCTGAACATCAGCAGGAGAGGACTCTTTAAAGTAGAGACACTACATACTGATATACACCTGAACATCAGCAGGAGAGGACTCTTTAAAGTAGAGACACTACTGATATACACCTGAACATCAGCAGGAGAGGACTCTTTAAAGTAGATACACTACATACTGATATACACCTGAACATCAGCAGGAGAGGACTCTTTAAAGTAGAGACACTACATACTGATATACACCTGAACATCAGCAGGAGAGGACTCTTTAAAGTAGAGACACGACATACTGATATACACCTGAACATCAGCAGGAGAGGACTCTTTAAAGTAGAGACACTACATACTGATATACACCTGATCATCAGCAGGAGAGGACTCTTTAAAGTAGAGACACTACATATGAGGCTTCTAAATGAGATTAGTAGATGCATAAATGAAACTTGTCAGAGCTTTCAGTCCGATGAAAGATCTGTGGTCATGTATACAAACATTCGTCCTCTTCACACACTCAAACTGAACACAGGGAACTATGGGGAGAGTGGGCTCTGCTGTACCGTCACTACATACTCTGAAAAACAGAACACCCACTTATTTTAAAAATAAAATGAAGGGGTATTTGTGCTATAGTACGAACAGAGAGACAGAGGGTGGACGATGAAGAGGAGCAGTCAGGAGGACGTGATGAATCCTCGTCATCGTCACAGGCTTCTGGATCTAACCTATCTTTTTTTATTTGGGTTAACTTTCAATTCTCACTGGTATCATCGTCCATGTTTTACTGTATTTTTTAATTGTTTTACTTTAACCTATTTTAATTTATTGTCAGCTTTACTTCAAGGGAATTTCATTAGGATCACTGTTGATGTGTGATCTTGTTTTATTTTAATATTGTCGTTGTGTTTTCTTCTTGTTCTGTAAAGCACTTTGGGCTGCTTTGTGCAGGAAAGGTGCTATACAAATAAAGTGTATTATTATTAAAAGCTGCGGTGTTACGACAGACACTTTTAAAGAAGGTAAAAGACCTGAGGACCTGATAGACAGAGATTAAAGCTACTTATTGAGAGTCGTACTCAAGCCCCCAGGAAGTGCGTCGGACTCTGTGCCCAAAGTTCGTAGTGGCCAAACGGCGGTACTGCAACTTCCGTATCATTCCGTGAAGTCACCCGGCTCAAAACTACTTTTCCCCATTGACTAACATGGGGAAAGAGACGTCTGTAAATCAGGGGATACTTTTTTTTAACTAAATAAACTACCCAGTATGAACTATTGTATAGCCCTTATTAAAATCATCCGGTCCTTAAAGTTGTAAAATGCACTAAAAGACAAATCTAGATGTATTTTCTGTTTCCATTCATTCTAGTGAGCCAAGAGTGGGAGCTCGGGGGGCGGGGCTTAAGGGGCGCACACACGGGTTCTGCTCTGACAGCCAGGCATTATGGGTAATCTGTGACGTTTCGCTCTCTCAAAAGTTGGGCCATTTTGTCTTCATGCAATAGCAAGGACAATGACCCCCCCCCCCCCAACAGTAAAAAAGGTGTTTATTATGGAAAAAACTACAGCAAGACTACTGTACGACTGAAACTAGAAACATTCCAGAGGAGATGGAAACCAATAACAGAAGTGATATCTGAGCTCTAAACATCTCCTTTTTTATGTTTATTTACATTTTTTCTTGTAGTTATTTGTATCATTTTTGGTTGGGTATTATTTTCTTTTATATTTCATTTTTAACTAGCACCTGTTTCGGATTTCTAAGCATACCTGTCTGTCCCACCTACCCAGGGAAAGGTCAGAGAATTTAAATGAACGTCTGTATTTATGTATAATTTGCCAAGACTTCGAACGAAAGGGGTAATGTGTGTATGTGAGCAATAACGTATAGGTTTGAGTGAGGCGGTGTGATTTTTTATACATCTCCATGTATGTTATAAGGTTTTCTGGTGGTAATATTTCCTCTTCATCCTCATCATCCTCTTCCTCTCTCCACCTGTGTCACCTCTTCAATCACCATCTTTTGTTAATGTCTTCCCCGAGTTGCCCTGAGCTGGCATCAGGTGGCTGACCAGCACAATGCTGCTCTTTCTCCCACAATGCACTCTGTCCCGTGTGAAACTGAGTGGAGGGTGCATTACACCAACATGGTGTCATCACAACACCTGTGCTTCTCCTCAGGTGGGAGAGGATGAATGACCTCACTAGGTGTTGATGGGAGGCGAGGAGCTGCTCCTTCACACATTAGTACACAGAACAGATATGCATTGTAAAATACGTGTGTTCTTTGGCCTAAATATGAAATGTAAATATGTAATGTGAGCAAAAAACGAATCAATTGTCGAACATAAGACACTTTTCCAGCCAACAATGAATTAATTTCCATTACTGTATTGCAATTTAAGGGTATTTAGGGAAACTTAATATCACTTTAACTAATCAAAGCAGAATTAAATACAATTGTCTCTTAAAATAGGAACAAATTAACTTAATTTCCTCCTTTTATATTGGATAAATATTGTAATTTCACCTAGAAATGTGTGGCATTAATTTTTAATTTCATCTATATACGTTTCGTAGATGTATTTCAGAATCAGAATAACTTTATTATTATTGTGTATTTATGAAATTGGGTTTTGTGACAGTAGCTCCATTTTAGAATTAACTTAATGAACATTAGAAGTAAAACATTGTACACATTTAAATATATGCAGTGGTGTATTCAAAAGTTACAACTGTCTTCCGATAAAGCAGTATTACCTCATGTGAATCAGAAGCTGTGATAATAACTGATAGCCACGTCTAACAAAATAGATGAAAGATCACCTTAGGATCTCTGTGGCCTAAAACCTGATTTGAGGAGTTGCTGCAGATGCAGTTGATATTCTGCGAGAGGTTTCAAACTCATTCAATATGCTTTCCACAGAGCCGGCTGTGAAGCGCTGCTCATCAGATGAATAATGCCCCCCTGAGATAGAGCCCAACATAGCCGCCTTTAGCTTAGCGGTGGTGACGTGAAGTCATGTGACCGTGCTGTAGTTCCTTTATAGCCCAACACTAGCCACCTTTAGCTTAGCGGTGGTGACGTGAAGTCATGTGACCGTGCTGTAGTTCCTTTATAGCTCAACATTAGCCTCCTTTAGCTTAGCGGTGGTGACGTGAAGTCATGTGACCGTGCTGTAGTTCCTTTATAGCTCAACATTAGCCACCTTTAGCTTAGCGGTGGTGACGTGAAGTAGTTCCTTTATAGCCCAACATTAGCAACCTTTAGCTTAGCGGTGGTGACGTGAAGTCATGTGACCGTGCGGTAGTTCCTTTATAGCCCAACATTAGCCACCTTTAGCTTAGCGGTGGTGAAGTCATGTGACCGTGCTGTAGTTCCTTTATAGCTCAACATTAGCCTCCTTTAGCTTAGCGGTGGTGACGTGAAGTCATGTGACCGTGCTGTAGTTCCTTTATAGCCCAACATTAGCCACCTTTAGCTTAGCGGTGGTGACGTGAAGTCATGTGACCGTGCTGTAGTTCCTTTATAGCTCAACATTAGCCTCCTTTAGCTTAGCGGTGGTGACGTGAAGTCATGTGACAGTGCTGTAGTTCCTTTATAGCCCAACATTAGCCACCTTTAGCTTAGCGGTGGTGACGTGAAGTCATGTGACCGTGCTGTAGTTCCTTTATAAACATGTCTTTGCAATAGAGCTTATTTTCAAACATATATTCAAACATCCCATAGCAAAATCTCAATGGCTTTTTGTGATGTTGAGTTCAGCATTATCACAATGCGAGCTGTTTTAATTACATGCTGGAAAAGGTAATAAATTAAGTTCAAATTATAGCTTAAAATCAATTTCTCACGTAGCATTAGTGCTGTTATGCATACTTACACATGCTTTCATTCACTCCCATCTATTAGCATTAATGGCTAACATAAACACAGAGAACGCTGTATGTTTACACACAACACAGAGCTTGTTCACTGACTAAAGGGACAGAAGGAGTGTGTGTGTGTGTGTGTGTGTGTGTGTTTATCTGGCATAGATGTGTGTGAGAGCCGTTAAAGTGAGCCAGCCAACTCTTGAGCTTATTCTCTCCTTTTCCACCCTGCTGCTGTCCCATCACACACCTCTCCTAAAGGTTGGAGTAATGCCTTTTTCCCACCAAAAATGAGCAGGAATACACAAAAGAAAAGCAACACAAAAGTTAGCATCACAAGGGCTCCCTAGATTAAAAAAAACTATAGGATTTACCCATTGCATTTTCGACTATTGCAGAAAATAAGATCTCTGGCAAACAAATATATTTAAAACATTTCATTCAGGAGGATAATCTCCACATATCAATTTATGATTTTTAAAGCGTGAATGCAATATCCAGAACTGAAAATATATCATTAAGCTATACACAAACTACAGCACGGTCACGCGACTCAACGTCACCACCGCTAAGCTAAATGTGGCTAATGTTGAGCTATAAAGGAACTACAGCACGGTCACATGACTTCACGTCACCACCGCTAAGCTAAAGGAGGCTAATGTTGGGCTATAAAGGAACTACAGCACGGTCACATGACTTCACGTCACCACCGCTAAGCTAAAGGAGGCTAATGTTGGGCTATAAAGGAACTACAGCACGGTCACATGACTTCACGTCACCACCGCTAAGCTAAAGGAGGCTAATGTTGGGCTATAAAGGAACTACAGCACGGTCACATGACTTCACGTCACCACCGCTAAGCTAAAGGAGGCTAATGTTGGGCTATAAAGGAACTACAGCACGGTCACATGACTTCACGTCACCACCGCTAAGCTAAAGGCGGCTAATGTTCGGCGTGATGACGTTTAGTTGTCTCATTTAGTTACTCGTTACCTTTTTAAAGACAAGATAAACTTCAGACATTCACCAGTGGCCCATTATATGAAACCAAACTACAATCAAACCAAAAAACATGTTCCAAAAAACGTTTTGACTTCGAAACAAGCTACCCGGAAATGCTAAAATGCTGACTCATGTCTGTGTTTTAGGACTCATTCCTGCACCCCTCTTTCAGCCCTAGTTGAATTATCGTAATGCTCAGTGAGAGTACAGACACAAAGGTGGAATAAATGTGCTGCGAGGGTTTAAAACACCTGCCTGCGTGCACTCAAGAGCTCCGAGTAGGAAAAAGGCCAAGTGTCTATTGGTGAAAAATGTGTGTTTGGCGTACAAAGATGTGCGTGTGCTGTAATGCATGCTGATAAGCATCGTTGGGAGCATCATCTTGACAGTGTTGGGGACTGATGAGCCTCCCCTGCCAAAAGCAGCGCTGATCAACACTTATCAGAGGCCAGGAGTTTAATTACACCCCAGAAACAGTACTCAGCAGCGACTGAAGTGCTGAGGACAAAGCTGCAGATTCATCTTGTTGTACACGACAGTGATTTCACAAGAAACAAACAAAGGGGTGGAGGGATGTTAAAAAGCTGTTCACACGATCAAAATTAAACGGTTATACAGAACTTCGAGGGAAACTCAATGCTACTATAACAGATATTCATGGTTACACGTGTAATTTGATATCCACTGCAATGCAAGGACTTTTATTTGATTGACTTTATTAATCCCCGTAGGGAAATTGTTTCTCTGCATTTGACCAATCAGTGTAGGGAACGGTGCCTTGCTCAGGGACACCTCGGTAGCACTTGGTCTTGCCGGGACTTGAACTGGTGACCTTCCAGTTGCCAAGTCCCTATCGACTTCGCCACCACCGCATTTCCACTACAGCGCGGAGCTCGCTTTAAGCGTGCCGTGCCCGTTTGTGGTTGTGTTTCCACTTGCCGTAGTTCCGGCTAGCGGGTAATATTTCACAGTTTTTCTGGCCCCATAAAATCGAGGTTCTTTCCGGGCCAACAACCAGGCTGAGTATGCTAAACGAGAGAGAATCGCTGGCAAGGGGGCTACAACAACAAGATGAACATATTTGACCGTGATTTAATTGTAATACACGTTTCAAAATGATGCCGAAGTAACAACACACTGATACCGGTTAGTAAAAACCATGAATTAACGCTTCGAGAAGTCTGCAGACTAGGGCTGCAACAAACGACTAATTTGATAATCGATTAATTGACTATTCAGACTATTACGGTACGCCTTGCACAATTTCTCAAACGCTCTTATTTAGCCATCAACTTTTAGATTTAGCTTGAGGTTGTGTTAGGCATGTGGAAACTAGCAATAAAGATGAATACTTGATTCAAAAATACATATATTATTAACTTAACAAATTGTGAACTAAATTAACATTGCTTTTTATGCTTTTTGTTTGTCTTTTTGCATGTTAGAAACGAGTTGGCGACACTAAGACTGCGATATAATGTTTATGTAGCAATACTACATGACATATATTTTTTATATGTCTCCAGTACCGATAAAAAGACTGGTAACGTTGGAGCTTAACGGCGCGTAAAACACACGTGATGACGTCACCAACGAATCGACGACTGAGTTAGTTGGCAACTAATTTGGTAATCGATTTTAATCGATTAAGTCGATTAGTTGTTGCACCCCTACTGCAGACAGACGGCAGGCGAACAACCTTTTAAAATGCGTGTTTTCTAAATGGAGATCGGCTAAGCTAACGCAGATCCGACCGTCCACACTCACAACAACGGCCTACAGACATAAATAAAGCAGCGACTGTATTCTCCGTGACACAGGCAGTCTGTGGTTTGGACTTGTTTAACTTGTGTCTAGTTTCTGAACAGACATGAGGAGCTGTGAGCTCTGAGTGCTAACAGCTAATGTTGTTTTTCTGTGGTTCTCATTGAAGATGACGTCACGGCTCCGCCTACATTGCGTTACTATAGTTACTGCCCCAGCTACTACACTGTAATGGAAACGCAGCATAAAGTGAGCCAGTCCTAACAAGGCCTAACGAGGCCTAGCCATACCGAGCGAGCGAGGCCCGGTAGTGGAAATGCGCCATTAGAAGCATGCATGTGAAGAGTCTTACTTGAGTCTAGCGATCAAAAGGAGCTGTTGGTTTGAGCAAATGGCTAAAATTACCGCTAAGTTAAAACAATCATTATTGCTATAAGGGAAGTTAGTTTCAACCCAACACACATCTCTTTTTAAGAATAAAAAAAGTGTTATGCAAATGTGTCTAAAGGTTTATTCAAACATCGCCCCTGAGAGCAAGCTTTGGACGCCATGTCTGAATAACAGATAAGGCGAGAAAGCAAGCAAATGAGTATAAATAAACATCTTATTAAGAAATAAACCAGTCACCTGATCAGCTCCTCTCTTTGGCCTTCATCGACACCACTAAGGGAACTATTTAAAGCAGGGGTGGGGAACCTTTTTCCTCTCAAGGGCCATTTAAATTTTTTCAACATCCTTCGAGGGCCGTACAAATTATTGACCTTTGATATCCACTGCAATGCAAGGACTTTTATTTGATTTGATAAACTTTATTAATCCCCGTGGGGAAATTGTTTCTCTGCATTTGACCAATCCTGTGTTAGGAGCAGTGGGCAGCCATTTTTGAACGGCACCCGGGGAGCTGTGTAGGGAACGGTGCCTTGCTCAGGGACACCTCGGTAGCACTTGGTCTTGCCGGGACTTGAACTGGTGACCTTCCAGTTGCCAAGCCAAGTCCCTATCGACTTCGCCACCACCGCATTTCCACTACAGCGCGGAGCTCGCTTTAAGCGTGCCGTGCCCGTTTGTGGTTGTGTTTCCACTTGCCGTAGTTCCGGCTAGCGGGTAATATTTCATAGTTTTTCTGGCCCCATAAAATCGAGGTTCTTTCCGGGCCAACAACCGGGCTGAGTATGCTAAACTAGAGAGAATCGCTGGCAAGGGGGCTACAACAACAAGATGAACATATTTGACCGTGATTTAATTGTAATACACGTTTCAAAATGATGCCGAAGTAACAACACACTGATACCGGTTAGTAAAAACCATGAATTAACGCTTCGAGAAGTCTGCAGACTAGGGCTGCAACAAACGACTAATTTGATAATCGATTAATCGACTATTCAGACTATTACGGTACGCCTTGCACAATTTCTCAAACGCTCTTATTTAGCCATCAACTTTTAGATTTAGCTTGAGGTTGTTTTAGGCATGTGGAAACTAGCAATAAAGATGAATACTTGATTCAAAAATACATATATTATTAACTTAACAAATTGTGAACTAAATTAACATTGCTTTTTGTGCTTTTTGTTTGTCTTTTTGCATGTTAGAAACGAGTTGGCGACACTAAGACTGCGATATAATGTTTATGTAGCAATACTACATGACATATATTTTTTATATGTCTCCAGTACCGATAAAACTGGTAACGTTGGAGCTTAACGGCGCGTAAAACACACGTGATGACGTCACCAACTAATCGACGACTGAGTTAGTTGGCAACTAATTTGGTCATCGATTTTAATCGATTAGTTGTTGCACCCCTACTGCAGACAGACGGCAGGCGAACAACCTTTTAAAATGCGTGTTTTCTGAATGGAGATCGGCTAAGCTAACGCAGTAAATGCTCTGACCGTCCACACTCACAACAACGGCCTACAGACATAAATAAAGCAGCGACTGTATTCTCCATGACACAGGCAGTCTGTGGTTTGTACTTGTTTAACTTCTGTCTAGTTTCTGAACAGATACGAGGAGCTGTGAGCTCTGAGGGCTAAGAGCTAACGGCTGTGTGTTTTTTGATGACGTCACGGCTCCGCCTACACTGCGTTACTATAGTTACTGCCCCAGCTACTACACTGTAATGGAAACGCAGCATAAAGTGAGCCAGTCCTAACGAGGCCTAGCCATAGTAGTGGCCCTGTAGTGGAAATGCGCCATTAGAAGCATGCATGTGAAGAGACTAGTCTTACTTGAGATGATCAAAAGGAGCTGTTGGTTTGAGCAAATGGCTAAAATGACCGCAAAGTTAAAACGACAATCATTATTGCTATAAGGGACGTTAGTTTAAACCCAACACACATTTGTTTTTAAGAATAAAAAAAGTGTTATGCAAATGTGTCTAAAGGTTTATTCAAACATCGCCCCTGAGAGCAAGCTTTGGACGCCATGTCTGAATAACAGATAAGGCGAGAAAGCAAGCAAATGAGTATAAATAAACATCTTATTAAGAAATAAACCAGTCACCTGATCAGCTCCTCTCTTTGGCCTTCATCGACACCACTAAGGGAACTATTTAAAGGTTAGGATCTCAAAGGAATAGATCTGATCAAAATATGTCAATAACCCTCAGCAAAGCCAACATGAATAGACTTTTACAAGACAAAATGTTAATATGCGTCTGTCACCCTCTTTATAGATATAGGCTTGGACATGTTATCAGGAGTTATCAGTAGAGTGTTGTGGTAGAATTAGGCCTGTCACGATAATTAATTTTGTTGGACGATACATTTTCCTGGAAATTATTGCGATAAACGATAATATTGTCGGCACCGTTGTAAGACCATTTTAGACCACTGACATAATGATGATATAATAATAATTCAAGTACATCCTTTCAAACAGAACTTTGTATTGAACATTCAACATTGCAAATGAAATGTGAAATAATATTAAAATATATAAATGATATATAATAAATAAAACAAATTAATTAATTAAATCACACAACCAAAACAATACATTAAATAGAATCAGGCTGGAAAACAGAGCTCTCTCGATATATATATATATATATATATATAAATAAATAAATAAATAAATAAATATGAGCACACATTGTCTCACAAGCAAACAAAACCTCCTTAAAACAACAGTCAAGTGTACAGTCCACTGTGTCTATACAAAGACCCAGATGCCTCAACAGGCCGCATCTAAATCTGTTTTTCAAAGTTTTCGAGCAAGGAACACCAACATTCATTTCATTTCAAGCCTTTATTTATCCAGGTGTATCCCTTGAGATCATTGATCTCTTTTTCAAGGGAGACCTGCTCAAGTAGACATGTTTGCATTGTCGGGCAAATGCATCTTGGATTGTAAACTGTCGGGAAGGTGGGGGCTCTCCATCTCCAGCTGCCGCGTTCGCTCCCAGCTGGGGAAACGGAAAGGGGTGGTTGTGTTTCAGGTGTAGTTTAAAATGCGTGGCGTTGCCTGCTTTTGTCGCTACCTTTTTTAAACGAATGCGACACACCGCCCCGGGTCATTCAAGGCCGTAGGTTGGCCTCGTTGATTTGGCTTGAATCCAAAATACTGCCACACCGGAGAATCGAGATGTGTAGTTAGGTTTTGTAACCAATTCCATTTCACTTTAAATCCCCCCGTGAGTAAGTCACGTTGTCTCCCGCTTGTCGCTATTATTATTATTAATTTGGCTGCTGCGCGTGGAGTGTCCTGACCTGGCTGTGTGTCAGCCCCGCCCCTCACAGCGCTCCCGTCTAACATGCTGGTCACATCCGTATGTAAACGGTAATTTATCGAGCTCAGAAAAGTTATCGAGTCCATTTTTATTTATCGATTATCGCGACAGGCCTAGGTAGAACACAGCTCTGCACATTCAAACTAGTGACAGCAAAAGTCAATATATGAAATGTGTAAATACCAAGCTTTACTGATAACTCCTGAACAAAAGGACTGTCTGTATATGGTTTCTAGGAGTTATCAGCCTATATCTATAAAGAGGGTGATGCATGTTAATATTGTGTCTTGTAAAAGTCTATTAATGTTGGCTTTGCTGAATTGTATCGACATATTTGATCAGATCTCCAGTATGCTCCATTCCTTTGAGATCCTAACCCTGAGGTGCAGCTGGGATAGAATATGTCTCTACGTCCAAACTAGCGACAGAAAAAGTCAACATATGAAGTGAATAATAATGTTGACCTCCTGACACTCATGTTTGGACAGAGTTCATCGTGGATACTCAACAGTGGGAGAAAGTGCTGATGACGCAGTTTGGATGCACAAACACTGAGCGGTCAGTCAGCATGACGAAGATCTGGCCTGACGGCAGATAAGAAACAGAGATCATCCCCCCCACTCCCCAAAATCATCATTCCTCTTTCAGCACCGACAAACATTTGAGCAATAATCAGACGGGTTATTCCTGCAGACGCCCTCAACATAGGGCTGCTCAAATAATCGTATTTTAATCGCGATTATGATTATGGCTTGCAACGATTACGAAAACAACGTAATTGAAATAAAACGATTTTTTTTTTTTTTTTTTTTTTTTTTATTATTATACTTAAAGTTCAGGGTAATCAACTGTTAACACATACTGTTCAAATGTTGTTTCTCCAATAAATGGATGTTTTCAAAGTCAATGAGTAATCGCATTTAATAATCGCAATTACAATTATTGACCCAAATAATCGAGATTATGATTTTGGCCATAATCGAGCAGCCCTACCTCAACAGAAACTAAATGCAGCCTACAGAAAGATGGTTAAAGTGAGGGTTGATTCTCACGTGTTTGGGAAAGAAAAAGGAAATTAACAACTGAAGTTTGAAGATGAAGTAGTGGATATTTTCTAGTATTTCTTTATGGTTAACCTACATTTCTCAATAGAGACTTCAGAAAATTAATCGTATAATAAGCAAATCTATCCACTAGGGTTGAAGATGTGATTAATTTGAAGAGATTCACAATTCTCATTATCATTTAAAGAGGGTCTGTACAAAACAAATGTTTCATTAAGTCTTTAAAATATAGTTTGTAAGCAGGGATATCTCTGCAGCCCCACAGTACTTCATTCACAATTGTAATTTTAGACATATTTAGCTTTTAAAAGAATACCTTTCTACGGTTTGATGTTGCACTAGTCCATCTATTACAGCAGATATTTTTTCGGGCAGATGTGAGCTCCATTTTAAAAAGGTCCCATGTCACGGCCATTTCTACTGATCATAGTTCCATTGTTGAGGTCTACTAGAATAGATTTATATTGTTCAATGTTCCAAACTCCCATGGTTTCTCACAGCATCTCTGTGTAGTCTGTGTATTCACTCTCTGTCCTACACGGCTTGTTGGAGCTCCTGCCCCCCCCCCTCCCTCCCCTGTGAGCCCAGTGGCCAATCTGCGAGACAGCGAAACCCAGCCCGAAACACACACACACACACACCCGCAGCCTGGCTGGGGTTTGTGTGTGTGCCCAGCAGAGGTCGCGTTAACCGAATATTTTCCGTCTATGACGGATTTTTTTTTAACAATGACGGACAAATCGGAAAGCAGTCCGTCATTTTGACAGATTAGAACAAACTCGGAACAGCACCAAAGTTTAACCCCGCAGCGAGGCTCCGGTGTTATGTCGTGTTATGCATGCCCTCCAAAAAGGAAATGATACCGTTTCCAAACCTAACTGTGCCGTACAAATCATTGAAATGTCTGTGAGTTTTGACTTTACGCTGTGCACGCTCCCGCGAGGTGCAGCAGCCATGCATAACACGGCGCATGTGAACTGCCCTATATGGCACATGTGTGGTTGGGGGGAACCAGATCAATTAAAGCACTTATTTAACTATGAAATACATTGAGTTTGAGTAAAGTACTTGGTTACTGATTAATGTAGGTTATAATATATTAAATTGCTAAGCAAAACTGCTGTAATTGATTTATTTTGTCCTTTGGTATTTTTTAAAGGTTTTTCAACCTGAAAGAATCCTATGTGTCCTCGAAAAGTTGAAATAAAGAAAGGAAAAGGATTCCAGTTGTCCGTGCGTCCTCTGTTGCCCCTCAAGCCTCTCAAATGGGCAAAACACTCAAATAAATGCCAAAGACCCAGAGAACTTATCAGAATAAAAGTATGTTAAATAACACTGCTACCTAGTTAATAACTCTGCTTTACTCAGTGGAGGCTCGTCCATTGAGGAAAGGGAGGACCATCCTCCCTAACATTTCAGAGACAAATAAACTTTGAGAGAACAATAAATACACCTCAATTTAAAAGAGAAGTCTGTTAAAATACAGATAATAGCCCCGGCTTTGGGACTGAAATGGGGCGAGAGACGACGAGCCTCCCTTTGGGCGGGTCTAGTCAGAGGCTCTGGATTGGGCGCCTATATCATCAGTGAACCAATCAGCGGATCTGACTGCGCATCAGAGTGTTGATGGGGAGGGTTATCAGCGATAGAGTTTTTTTTCTGAACCGGGGAACAGGGGCGCTGCGCCCTCTTACCAAAATCAATTCCTTGAATTAGGCTTTGATTATGTGCTGGCCCGCCATCTTGCGGCTCAGCCAAAAACAGGGTGTACTTTGAGGGTTTTGACTCTGCCGACCGTACATGCAGAAAAAGCTACATAACCCACTAGGGGACGGATCATAACCGGAAAAGCACGACATGGGATCTTTAATTCTTTGTTGAGTCATCGTGAAACCCACTTCATTATAATTCAAACAAAGTAAAAGTTGCTTAAACTTTCCATAGTTAGTCTTTCCACTGTTCCAACAATCAGCAACTCAAGTTTGACAAAAATAAAGCCTTAATCCATCGTTAAAATTTAACTTTTTTGTAGGCCTGACATTACATTTACTAAATAAAATGACAAATAATGGGCAATGTACTCGTCGAAAAACACAGAATGTATTCTTCCAAGGGCCCTACTTTGAGTCTTTCTCCTTAATACAAATGAGTAGAGGAAGACGAAGAGATTTCTAATCAATTAGGCGCAGCCACTCAGGCAGCTATGGAAGCATCGCCATAGCACACAGACATCATTCAGACAAGGGGAAGGGCATTTTAAAGATGCGTAAATGTGACGTTCAAGCACTGGTTCGTCTCCGGATCTGTTATCACGGCTTACACGTCAACACCTTTATCAAGAAGGGGTTCAACTCATCTCCCTAAACAAAGAGTCTCACAATCGAGCAGCCCTACTTTAAACTCAAGAACATATTTGACACTGTCTGTTACTTCCTTATCTTCGTTTGATGACCAATTTCTCCACGATTGTTTAATCCCAAAATGCATCTGTAATCAGATCACTGTGTCTCCGTTTAGTCTCTCGAGTGTTCAACTCATTTAACTTTATATATAGCCGTCTTATTCACCGTGAAAAAGTAAGGAAAGCTCTTTTTTTATTTGCACAGTAGCCTCTACCGTTTGTGATAAAAACACGAGTGTGAAAAACCCAACTGTGTATTCGACACACGGAGCATCCTATATAAAATGGAAATGCAGTTGCATCCCCGATGGTTGGCTTTTCAAGGAAAGGGGGAAACGGAAAGCACTCATTTAGATTCTTTCCACCGTCTCCTTGAGAATAAGAATGAATCTACCTTCCCAATAATAAGAAAGTGTTGCCTCTTCTGCCTGCAGTTACTTTATAAGGCTGCATAACTAATGGATGTTTTAACCAGATCTTAATATGGATTATTGCAATATCCAAAGAACAATATTGGGAGCACAAAATGTGTAAAAATGTCTGAATTAAATGTGAAGTTCCGGCCGAATAAAGACTTAGTAAAAAATCCTTGAGTCGAACATTTTAAGAGCTTTTGAAGACTGTCGTTTTCAATTAAGCCTAGTTAGAGCTGGTTTTAGATTTCATGGTATTTTATTGTTTTTACCGTCTTTTATTTGGCGTTCCATCGTGGTTTTTATAATTGTCTGCTCAACATTAGCCTCCTTTAGCTTAGCGGTGGTGACGTGAAGTCATGTGAACCGTGCTGTAGTTCCTTTATAGCCCAACATTAGCCACCTTTAGCTTAGCGTGGTGACGTGAAGTCATGTGACCGTGCTGTAGTTCCTTTATAGCCCAACATTAGCCTCCTTTAGCTTAGCGGTGGTGACGTGAAGTCATGTGACAGTGCTGTAGTTCCTTTATAGCCCAACATTAGCCACCTTTAGCTTAGGCGGTGGTGACGTGAAGTCATGTGACCGTGCTGTAGTTCCTTTATAAACATGTCTTTGCAATAGAGCTTATTTTCAAACATATATTCAAACATCCCATAGCAAAATCTCAATGGCTTTTTGTGATGTTGAGTTCAGCATTATCACAATGCGAGCTGTTTTAATTACATGCTGGAAAAGGTAATAAATTAAGTTCAAATTATAGCTTAAAATCAATTTCTCACGTAGCATTAGTGCTGTTATGCATACTTACACATGCTTTCATTCACTCCCATCTATTAGCATTAATGGCTAACATAAACACAGAGAAACGCTGTATGTTTACACACAACACAGAGCTTGTTCACTGACTAAAGGGACAGAAGGAGTGTGTGTGTGTGTGTGTGTGTGTGTTTATCTGGCATAGATGTGTGTGAGAGCCGTTAAAGTGAGCCAGCCAACTCTTGAGCTTATCTCTCCTTTTCCACCCTGCTGCTGTCCCATCACACACCTCTCCTAAAGGTTGGAGTAATGCCTTTTTCCCACCAAAAATGAGCAGGAATACACAAAAGAAAAGCAACACAAAAGTTAGCATCACAAGGGCTCCCTAGATTAAAAAAAACTATAGGATTTACCCATTGCATTTTCGACTATTGCAGAAAATAAGATCTCTGGCAAACAAATATATTTAAAACATTTCATTCAGGAGGATAATCTCCACATATAATTTATGATTTTTAAAGCGTGAATGCAATATCCAGAACTGAAATATATCATTAAGCTATACACAAACTACAGCACGGTCACGCGACTCAACGTCACCAACCGCTAAGCTAAATGTGGCTAATGTTGAGCTATAAAGGAACTACAGCACGGTCACATGACTTCACGTCACCACACGCTAAGCTAAAGGAGGCTAATGTTGGGCTATAAAGGAACTACAGCACGGTCACATGACTTCACGTCACCACCGCTAAGCTAAAGGAGGCTAATGTTTGGGCTATAAAGGAACTACAGCACGGTCACATGACTTCACGTCACCACCGCTAAGCTAAAGGAGGCTAATGTTGGGCTATAAGGAACTACAGCACGGTCACATGACTTCACGTCACCACCGCTAAAGCTAAAGGAGGCTAATGTTGGGCTATAAGGAACTACAGCACGGTCACAGGACTTCACGTCACACACCGCTAAGCTAAAGGCGGCTAATGTTCGGCGTGATGACGTTTAGTTTTCTCATTTAGTTCTCGTTACCTTTTTTAAAGACAAGATAAACTTCAGACATTCACCAGTGGCCCATTATATGAAACCAAACTACAATCAAACCAAAAAACATGTTCCAAAAAACGTTTTGACTTCGAAACAAGCTACCCGGAATGCTAAAATGCTGACTCATGTCTGTGTTTTAGGACTCATTCCTGCAACCCCTCTTCAGCCCTAGTTGAATTATCGTAATGCTCAGTGAGAGTACAGACACAAGGTGGAAATAAATGTGCTGCGAGGGTTTAAAACACCTGCCTGCGTGCACTCAAGAGCTCCGAGTAGGAAAAAGGCCAAGTGTCTATTGGTGAAAAATGTGTGTTTGGCGTACAAAGATGTGCGTGTGCTGTAATGCATGCTGATAAGCATCGTTGGGAGCATCATCTTGACAGTGTTGGGGACTGATGAGCCTCCCCTGCCAAAAGCAGCGCTGATCAACACTTATCAGAGGCAGGAGTTTTAATTACACCCCAGAAACAGTACTCAGCAGCGACTGAAGTGCTGAGGACCAAAGCTGCAGATTCATCTTGTTGTACACGACAGTGATTTCACAAGAAACAAACAAAGGGGTGGAGGGATGTTAAAAAGCTGTTCACACGATCAAAATTAAACGGTTATACAGAACTTCGAGGGAAACTCAATGCTACTATAACAGATATTCATGGTTACACGTGTAATTGATATCCACTGCAATGCAAGGACTTTTATTTGATTGACTTTATTAATCCCCGTAGGGAAATTGTTTCTCTGCATTGACCAATCAGTGTAGGGAACGGTGCCTGCTCAGGGGACACCTCGGTAGCACTTGGTCTTGCCGGGACTTGAACTGGTGACCTTCCAGTTGCCAAGTCCCTATCGACTTCGCCACCACCGCTTTCCACTACAGCGCGGAGCTCGCTTTAAGCGTGCCGTGCCCGTTTGTGGTTGTGTTTCCACTTGCCGTAGTTCCGGCTAGCGGGTAATATTTCACAGTTTTTCTGGCCCCATAAAATCGAGGTTCTTTCCGGGCCAACAACCAGGCTGAGTATGCTAAACGAGAGAGAATCGCTGGCAAGGGGGCTACAACAACAAGATGAACATATTTGACCGTGATTTAATTGTAATACACGTTTCAAATGATGCCGAAGTAACAACACACTGATACCGGTTAGTAAAAACCATGAATTAACGCTTCGAGAAGTCTGCAGACTAGGGCTGCAACAAACGACTAATTTGATAATCGATTAATTGACTATTCAGACTATTACGGTACGCCTTGCACAATTTCTCAAACGCTCTTATTTAGCCATCAACTTTTAGATTTAGCTTGAGGTTGTGTTAGGCATGTGGAAACTAGCAATAAAGATGAATACTTGATTCAAAAATACATATATTATTAACTTAACAAATTGTGAACTAAATTAACATTGCTTTTATATGCTTTTTGTTTGTCTTTTTGCATGTTAGAAACGAGTTGGCGACACTAAGACTGCGATATAATGTTTATGTAGCAATACTACATGACATATATTTTTTATATGTCTCCAGTACCGATAAAAAGACTGGTAACGTTGGAGCTTAACGGCGCGTAAAACACACGTGATGACGTCACCAACGAATCGACGACTGAGTTAGTTGGCAACTAATTTGGTAATCGATTTTAATCGCTTAAGTCGATTAGTTGTTGCAACCCCTACTGCAGACAGACGGCAGGCGAACAACCTTTTAAAATGCGTGTTTTTCTAAATGGAGATCGGCTAAGCTAACGCAGATCCGACCGTCCACACTCACAACAACGGCCTACAGACATAAATAAAGCAGCGACTGTATTCTCCGTGACACAGGCAGTCTGTGGTTTGGACTTGTTTAACTTGTGTCTAGTTTCTGAACAGACATGAGGAGCTGTGAGCTCTGAGTGCTAACAGCTAATGTTGTTTTTCTGTGGTTCTCATTGAAGATGACGTCACGGCTCCGCCTACATTGCGTTACTATAGTTACTGCCCCAGCTACTACACTGTAATGGAAACGCAGCATAAAGTGAGCCAGTCCTAACAAGGCCTAACGAGGCCTAGCCATACCGAGCGAGCGAGGCCCGGTAGTGGAAATGCGCCATTAGAAGCATGCATGTGAAGAGTCTTACTTGAGTCTAGCGATCAAAAGGAGCTGTTGGTTTGAGCAAATGGCTAAAATTACCGCTAAGTTAAAACAATCATTATTGCTATAAGGGAAGTTAGTTTCAACCCAACACACATCTCTTTTTAAGATAAAAAAAGTGTTATGCAAATGTGTCTAAAGGTTTATTCAAACATCGCCCCTGAGAGCAAGCTTTGGACGCCATGTCTGAATAACAGATAAGGCGAGAAAGCAAGCAAATGAGTATAAATAAACATCTTATTAAGAAATAAACCAGTCACCTGATCAGCTCCTCTCTTTGGCCTTCATCGACACCACTAAGGGAACTATTTAAAGCAGGGGTGGGGAACCTTTTTCCTCTCAAGGGGCCATTTAAATTTTTTCAACATCCTTCGAGGGCCGTACAAATTATTGACCTTTGATATCCACTGCAATGCAAGGACTTTTATTTGATTTGATAAACTTTATTAATCCCCGTGGGGAAATTGTTTCTCTGCATTTGACCAATCCTGTGTTAGGAGCAGTGGGCAGCCATTTTTGAACGGCACCCGGGGAGCTGTGTAGGGAACGGTGCCTTGCTCAGGGACACCTCGGTAGCACTTGGTCTTGCCGGGACTTGAACTGGTGACCTTCCAGTTGCCAAGCCAAGTCCCTATCGACTTCGCCACCACCGCATTTCCACTACAGCGCGGAGCTCGCTTTAAGCGTGCCGTGCCCGTTTGTGGTTGTGTTTCCACTTGCCGTAGTTCCGGCTAGCGGGTAATATTTCATAGTTTTTCTGGCCCCATAAAATCGAGGTTCTTTCCGGGCCAACAACCGGCTGAGTATGCTAAACTAGAGAGAATCGCTGGCAAGGGGGCTACAACAACAAGATGAACATATTTGACCGTGATTTAATTGTAATACACGTTTCAAAATGATGCCGAAGTAACAACACACTGATACCGGTTAGTAAAAACCATGAATTAACGCTTCGAGAAGTCTGCAGACTAGGGCTGCAACAAACGACTAATTTGATAATCGATTAATCGACTATTCAGACTATTACGGTACGCCTTGCACAATTTCTCAAACGCTCTTATTTAGCCATCAACTTTTAGATTTAGCTTGAGGTTGTTTTAGGCATGTGGAAACTAGCAATAAAGATGAATACTTGATTCAAAATACATATATTATTAACTTAACAAATTGTGAACTAAATTAACATTGCTTTTTGTGCTTTTTGTTTGTCTTTTTGCATGTTAGAAACGAGTTGGCGACACTAAGACTGCGATATAATGTTTATGTAGCAATACTACATGACATATATTTTTTATATGTCTCCAGTACCGATAAAAAGACTGGTAACGTTGGAGCTTAACGGCGCGTAAAACACACGTGATGACGTCACCAACTAATCGACGACTGAGTTAGTTGGCAACTAATTTGGTCATCGATTTTAATCGATTAGTTGTTGCACCCCTACTGCAGACAGACGGCAGGCGAACAACCTTTTAAAATGCGTGTTTTCTGAATGGAGATCGGCTAAGCTAACGCAGTAAATGCTCCGACCGTCCACACTCACAACAACGGCCTACAGACATAAATAAAGCAGCGACTGTATTCTCCGTGACACAGGCAGTCTGTGGTTTGTACTTGTTTAACTTCTGTCTAGTTTCTGAACAGATACGAGGAGCTGTGAGCTCTGAGGGCTAAGAGCTAACGGCTGTGTGTTTTTTGATGACGTCACGGCTCCGCCTACACTGCGTTACTATAGTTACTGCCCCAGCTACTACACTGTAATGGAAACGCAGCATAAAGTGAGCCAGTCCTAACGAGGCCTAGCCATACCGAGCGAGCGAGGCCCTGTAGTGGAAATGCGCCATTAGAAGCATGCATGTGAAGAGACTAGTCTTACTTGAGATGATCAAAAGGAGCTGTTGGTTTGAGCAAATGGCTAAAATGACCGCAAAGTTAAAACGACAATCATTATTGCTATAAGGGACGTTAGTTTAAACCCAACACACATTTGTTTTTAAGAATAAAAAAAGTGTTATGCAAATGTGTCTAAAGGTTTATTCAAACATCGCCCCTGAGAGCAAGCTTTGGACGCCATGTCTGAATAACAGATAAGGCGAGAAAGCAAGCAAATGAGTATAAATAAACATCTTATTAAGAAATAAACCAGTCACCTGATCAGCTCCTCTCTTTGGCCTTCATCGACACCACTAAGGGAACTATTTAAAGGTTAGGATCTCAAAGGAATAGATCTGATCAAAATATGTCAATAACCCTCAGCAAAGCCAACATGAATAGACTTTTACAAGACAAAATGTTAATATGCGTCTGTCACCCTCTTTATAGATATAGGCTTGGACATGTTATCAGGAGTTATCAGTAGAGTGTTGTGGTAGAATTAGGCCTGTCACGATAATTAATTTTGTTGGACGATACATTTTCCTGGAAATTATTGCGATAAACGATAATATTGTCGGCACCGTTGTAAGACCATTTTAGACCACTGACATAATGATGATATAATAATAATTCAAGTACATCCTTTCAAACAGAACTTTGTATTGAACATTCAACATTGCAAATGAAATGTGAAATACTATTAAAATATATAAATGATATATAATAAATAAAACAAATTAATTAATTAAATCACACAACCAAAACAATACATTAAATAGAATCAGGCTGGAAAACAGAGCTCTCTCGATATATATATATATATATATATATATATAAATAAATAAATAAATATGAGCACACATTGTCTCACAAGCAAACAAAACCTCCTTAAAACAACAGTCAAGTGTACAGTCCACTGTGTCTATACAAAGACCCAGATGCCTCAACAGGCCGCATCTAAATCTGTTTTTCAAAGTTTTCGAGCAAGGAACACCAACATTCATTTCATTTCAAGCCTTTATTTATCCAGGTGTATCCCTTGAGATCATTGATCTCTTTTTCAAGGGAGACCTGCTCAAGTAGACATGTTTGCATTGTCGGGCAAATGCATCTTGGATTGTAAACTGTCGGGAAGGTGGGGGCTCTCCATCTCCAGCTGCCGCGTTCGCTCCCAGCTGGGGAAACGGAAAGGGGTGGTTGTGTTTCAGGTGTAGTTTAAAATGCGTGGCGTTGCCTGCTTTTGTCGCTACCTTTTTTAAACGAATGCGACACACCGCCCCGGGTCATTCAAGGCCGTAGGTTGGCCTCGTTGATTTGGCTTGAATCAAAAATACTGCCACACCGGAGAATCGAGATGTGTAGTTAGGTTTTGTAACCAATTCCATTTCACTTTAAATCCCCCCGTGAGTAAGTCACACGTTGTCTCCCGCTTGTCGCTATTATTATTATTAATTTGGCTGCTGCGCGTGGAGTGTCCTGACCTGGCTGTGTGTCAGCCCCGCCCCTCACAGCGCTCCCGTCTAACATGCTGGTCACATCCGTATGTAAACGGTAATTTATCGAGCTCAGAAAAGTTATCGAGTCCATTTTTATTTATCGATTATCGCGACAGGCCTAGGTAGAACACAGCTCTGCACATTCAAACTAGTGACAGCAAAAGTCAATATATGAAATGTGTAAATACCAAGCTTTACTGATAACTCCTGAACAAAAGGACTGTCTGTATATGGTTTCTAGGAGTTATCAGCCTATATCTATAAAGAGGGTGATGCATGTTAATATTGTGTCTTGTAAAAGTCTATTAATGTTGGCTTTGCTGAATTGTATCGACATATTTGATCAGATCTCCAGTATGCTCCATTCCTTTGAGATCCTAACCCTGAGGTGCAGCTGGGATAGAATATGTCTCTACGTCCAAACTAGCGACAGAAAAAGTCAACATATGAAGTGAATAATAATGTTGACCTCCTGACACTCATGTTTGGACAGAGTTCATCGTGGATACTCAACAGTGGGAGAAAGTGCTGATGACGCAGTTTGGATGCACAAACACTGAGCGGTCAGTCAGCATGACGAAGATCTGGCCTGACGGCAGATAAGAAACAGAGATCATCCCCCCCACTCCCCAAAATCATCATTCCTCTTTCAGCACCGACAAACATTTGAGCAATAATCAGACGGGTTATTTCTGCAGACGCCCTCAACATAGGGCTGCTCAAATAATCGTATTTTAATCGCGATTATGATTATGGCTTGCAACGATTACGAAAACAACGTAATCGAAATAAAATGATTTTTTTTTTTTTTTTTTTTTTTTAAAATTATACTTAAAGTTCAGGGTAATCAACTGTTAAAACATACTGTTCAAATGTTGTTTCTCCAATAAATGGATGTTTTCAAAGTCAATGAGTAATCGCATTTAATAATCGCAATTACAATTATTGACCCAAATAATCGAGATTATGATTTTGGCCATAATCGAGCAGCCCTACCTCAACAGAAACTAAATGCAGCCTCATGTACAGAAAGATGGTTAAAGTGAGGGTTGATTCTCACGTGTTTGGGAAAGAAAAAGGAAATTAACAACTGAAGTTTGAAGATGAAGTAGTGGATATTGTCTAGTATTTCTTTATGGTTAACCTACATTTCTCAATAGAGACTTCAGAAAATTAATCGTATAATAAGCAAATCTATCCACGAGGGTTGAAGATGTGATTAATTTGAACAGATTCACAATTCTCATTATCATTTAAAGAGGGTCTGTACAAAACAAATGTTTCATTAAGTCTTTAAAATATAGTTTGTAAGCAGGGATATCTCTGCAGCCCCACAGTACTTCATTCACAATTGTAATTTTAGACATATTTAGCTTTTAAAAGAATACCTTTCTACGGTTTGATGTTGCACTAGTCCATCTATTACAGCAGATATTTTTTCGGGCAGATGTGAGCTCCATTTTAAAAGGTCCCATGTCACGGCCATTTCTACTGATCATAGTTCCATTGTTGAGGTCTACTAGAATAGATTTATATTGTTCAATGTTCCAAACTCCCATTGGTTTCTCACAGCATCTCTGTGTAGTCTGTGTATTCACTCTCTGTCCTACACGGCTTGTTGGAGCTCCTGCCCCCCCCCCCTCCCTCCCTGTGAGCCCAGTGGCCATCTGCGAGACAGCGAAACCCAGCCCGAAACACACACACACACACACCCGCAGCCTGGCTGGGAGTTTGTGTGTGTGCCCAGCAGAGGTCGCGTTAACCGAATATTTTCCGTCTATGACGGATTTTTTTTTTTAACAATGACGGACAAATCGGAAAGCAGTCCGTCATTTTGACAGATTAGAACAAACTCGGAACAGCACCAAAGTTTACCCGCAGCGAGGCTCCGGTGTTATGTCGTGTTATGCATGCCCTCCAAAAAGGAAATGATACCGTTTCCAAACCTAACTGTGCCGTACAAATCATTGAAATGTCTGTGAGTTTTGACTTTACGCTGTGCACGCTCCCGCGAGGTGCAGCAGCCATGCATAACACGGCGCATGTGAACTGCCCTATATGGCACATGTGTGGTTGGGGGGAACCAGATCAATTAAAGCACTTATTTAACTATGAAATACATTGAGTTTGAGTAAAGTACTTGGTTACTGATTAATGTAGGTTATAATATATTAAATTGCTAAGCAAAACTGCTGTAATTGATTTATTTTGTCCTTTGGTATTTTTTAAAGGTTTTCAACCTGAAAGAATCCTAATGTGTCCTCGAAAAGTTGAAATAAAGAAAAGGAAAAAGGATTCCAGTTGTCCGTGCGTCCTCTGTTGCCCCTCAAGCCTCTCAAATGGGCAAACACTCAAATAAATGCCAAAGACCCAGAGAACTTATCAGAATAAAAGTATGTTAAATAACACTGCTACCTAGTTAATAACTCTGCTTTACTCAGTGGAGGCTCGTCCATTGAGGAAAGGGAGGACCATCCTCCCTAACATTTCAGAGACAAATAAACTTTGAAGAGAACAATAAATACACCTCAATTTAAAAGAGAAGTCTGTTAAAATACAGATAATAGCCCCGGCTTTGGGACTGAAATGGGGCGAGAGACGACGAGCCTCCCTTTGGGCGGGTCTAGTCAGAGGCTCTGGATTGGGCGCCTATATCATCAGTGAACCAATCAGCGGATCTGACTGCGCATCAGAGTGTTGATGGGGAGGGTTATCAGCGATAGAGTTTTTTTCTGAACCGGGGAACAGGGGCGCTGCGCCCTCTTACCAAAATCAATTCCTTGAATTAGGCTTTGATTATGTGCTGGCCCGCCATCTTGCGGCTCAGCCAAAAACAGGGTGTACTTTGAGGGTTTTGACTCTGCCGACCGTACATGCAGAAAAAGCTACATAACCCACTAGGGGACGGATCATAACCGGAAAAGCACGACATGGGATCTTTAATTCTTTGTTGAGTCATCGTGAAACCCACTTCATTATAATTCAAACAAAGTAAAAGTTGCTTAAACTTTCCATAGTTAGTCTTTCCACTGTTCCAACAATCAGCAACTCAAGTTTGACAAAAATAAAGCCTTAATCCATCGTTAAAATTTAACTTTTTTGTAGGCCTGACATTACATTTACTAAATAAAATGACAATAATGGGCAATGTACTCGTCGAAAAACACAGAATGTATTCTTCCAAGGGCCCTACTTTGAGTCTTTCTCCTTAATACAAATGAGTAGAGGAAGACGAAGAGATTTCTAATCAATTAGGCGCAGCCACTCAGGCAGCTATGGAAGCATCGCCATAGCACACAGACATCATTCAGACAAGGGGAAGGGCATTTTAAAGATGCGTAAATGTGACGTTCAAGCACTGGTTCGTCTGTCCGGATCTGTTATCACGGCTTACACGTCAACACCTTTATCAAGAAGGGGTTCAACTCATCTCCCTAAACAAAGAGTCTCACAATCGAGCAGCCCTACTTTAAACTCAAGAACATATTTGACACTGTCTGTTACTTCCTTATCTTCGTTTGATGACCAATTTCTCCACGATTGTTTAATCCCAAAATGCATCTGTAATCAGATCACTGTGTCTCCGTTTAGTCTCTCGAGTGTTCAACTCATTTAACTTTATATATAGCCGTCTTATTCACCGTGAAAAAGTAAGGAAAGCTCTTTTTTTATTTGCACAGTAGCCTCTACCGTTTGTGATAAAAACACGAGTGTGAAAAACCCAACTGTGTATTCGACACACGGAGCATCCTATATAAAATGGAAATGCAGTTGCATCCCCGATGGTTGGCTTTTCAAGGAAAGGGGGAAACGGAAAGCACTCATTTAGATTCTTTCCACCGTCTCCTTGAGAATAAGAATGAATCTACCTTCCCAATAATAAGAAAGTGTTGCCTCTTCTGCCTGCAGTTACTTTATAAGGCTGCATAACTAATGGATGTTTTAACCAGATCTTAATATGGATTATTGCAATATCCAAAGAACAATATTGGGAGCACAAAATGTGTAAAAATGTCTGAATTAAATGTGAAGTTCCGGCCGAATAAAGACTTAGTAAAAAATCCTTGAGTCGAACATTTTAAGAGCTTTTTGAAGACTGTCGTTTTCAATTAAGCCTCTAGTTAGAGCTGGTTTTAGATTTCATGGTATTTTATTGTTTTTACCGTCTTTTATTTGGCGTTCCATCGTGGTTTTTATAATTGTCTTGTAATGTTAAGTATATTTCACGCTGTCATCTATATGAAGCTGAGTGCAAGTTCTTTCAGGAAGACTGGGATACATTCCCTCACAGGCTTTCTGTTACACACACACACACACACACACACACACACACACACACACACACACACACACACACACACACACACACACACACACACACACACACACACACACACACACACACACACACACACACACACACACACACACACACACACACACACACACACACACACACACACCACACACACACACACACACACACCACACACACACACACACACACACACACACACACACACACACACACACACACACACACACACACACACACACACACACACACACACACACACACACACACACACACACACACACACACACACACACACACACACACACACACACACACACACACACACACACACACACACACACACACACCACACACACACACACACACACACACACACACACACACACACACACACACACACACACACACACACACACACACACACACACACACACACACACACACACACACACACACACACACACACACACACACACACACACACACAGCATGTATTGTATGTAATTATTAACACATATACTGAGTCTGACATCTTCATTGACATGTCACATTCTCTCAGGGAACATCCTCTAATAAGCTCACTAAGCAAATATCAGTTGACAGAAATGTTAGCAAGTGGCATGTTTGTGTTGAACAGGTTATTTAACAGTGGAATAAAACTATTTAAACTTTTGGAAAGCACGGAAAGTGTGTGTGCATTGAGATGAACCATTAAGATGACATAAGCATGAAGTCATGAACACTAACCCAGACATTAGTTGTCTAACTTGAACCTAAAACACTTGAAGCCTCTGCTGAGCACAACAAGGGGAGTGTCCACACAGACAGCTCTCTGCTGTTCCTCAGCGCCGCTCCCCCTCCCTCCCGCTCTCTGCTGTTCCTCAGCGCCGCACCCCCTCCCTCCCGCTCTCTGCTGTTCCTCAGTGCCGCTCCCCCTCCCTCCCGCAGTCTGCTGTTCCTCAGCGCCGCTCCCGCTCTCTGCTGTTCCTCAGCGCCGCTCCCCCTCCCTCCCGCACTCTGCTGTTCCTCAGCGCTGCTCCCCCTCCCTCCCGCTCTCTGCTGTTCCTCAGCGCTGCTCCCCCTCCCTCCCACACTCTGCTGTTCCTCAGCGCCGCTCCCCCTCCCTCCCGCTCTCTGCTGTTCCTCAGCGCTGCTCCCCCTCCCTCCCACACTCTGCTGTTCCTCAGCGCCGCTCCCCCTCCCTCCCGCTCTCTGCTGTTCCTCAGCGCCGCTCCCCCTCCCTCCCGCACTCTGCTGTTCCTCAGCGCCTCTCCCCCTCCCTCCCGCTCTCTGCTGTTCCTCAGCGCCACTCCCCCTCCCTCCCGCACTCTGCTGTTCCTCAGCGCCGCACCCCCTCCCTCCCGCTCTCTGCTGTTCCTCAGCGCCGCTCCCCCTCCCTCCCGCACTCTGCTATTCCTCAGCGCCGCTCCCCCTCCCTCCCGCTCTCTGCTGTTCCTCAGCGCCGCTCCCCTTCCCTCCCGCACTCTGCTGTTCCTCAGCGCTGCTCCCCCTCCCTCCCGCTCTCTGCTGTTCCTCAGCGCTGCTCCCCCTCCCACACTCTGCTGTTCCTCAGCGCTGCTCCCCCTCCCTCCCGCTCTCTGCTGTTCCTCAGCGCTGCTCCCCCTCCCTCCCACACTCTGCTGTTCCTCAGCGCCGCTCCCCCTCCCTCCCGCTCTCTGCTGTTCCTCAGCGCCGCTCCCCCTCCCTCCCGCTCTCTGCTGTTCCTCAGCGCCGCTCCCCCTCCCTCCCGCTGACATTATGAATGAAAAGCGTAGTAATCATAGATAACACGGCAGGGTCCGTGACAGTTTGTTTTCATCTGATTTCAAATAAACAAAGTTTATTGGTTTTTAAAATATTAAACTTTTTTCGCCAAATTCAGCCGATAAATAAAACCTGTAAGCTTGTGAAGGCATAATTACAAGCGGTAACTTCACGTCACAGCAGGCATAACAACAGCCGGTGTTTCTTGTGAGGGTTGCCCCGGGCAACAAACACAATACACACAAACGCCTCACAGATTATTTTTGCGGTATTTGGCTGCCAAATTAAATCATGTACGCAGCTCGAGACGTAACTAGGAGCCTAGTGGACGGTATCAGTACTACAAGTACAAAAATGAAAAATATATGTTTACTTTTGTATTAATTACGTTTATAAATTAATCTGAGGGCCACAGAAAGAGGAGGTGGGGGCCGCCATTTGCCCATCCCTGACCTATTACATTCACCTCAATCTCAGCAGCCAATCACCGTGCTGCAGCCAAACTTTAAAATGGTTCTCCTCTCTCCTGCAGTCAGCTGTGATTTCAGGTGTTCATGCTGCCGCCCGCCTCCTCCCCACCCACCTCCTCTCATCACATCCAGTGCCAGGAGAGTTAATCAAAAACCTCATCAGACCTCTTCTTCATCCCACCACCTCATCAAATCCAGATCTTCAGCATCACCACCAGTGTCTAGACCCCGGGGGGTTCTCTATATGCTCACGGCTGCATTTCCCCCTTTAGATATACGACTTCAGGATCGGGGTCTAATCGCCTTAACATTGATCATATGACGCATGTGTCAATAGTCTCTCCTGATTGAATGCTCGTTATTCTGTAAAGCCCACTCGGACAAACGTGTTTATAAATAAACTTTGATTTGATTACAATAGATCCCCTAAAAATGGTTTTTAAAAAGAAATGTTAATATATTATATGTATATAATTTACAAAAAAGCACCTTTAATGCAGTGCTTATCAGAACAGGCAGAAAAACGATATTAAAAAACGTGTTTGATTAAAATACAATAAAACAAACAATGATACCAGTCAAATGTGTCCAAAATGAGAGATATGTCTTTAAATTACTCTTAAATCATATCGCTATTGCAATGGCGTTCCATAATATCACTATTAGTTATTTCGTCCAAATCTCATAGCTGTATTTATTTGTATACATTGTTGATGTATCCCTCGTTTAAGACTGCAAGTGTTAATCATTGTGGCTTGTTGGGGCCTCACAGGTGTGTTTCTTTGACTGTGTGACGTGCCTCCACACCTGGCCGTCGGTTCATCCATTGACCTGTGGAGCTTCATTGTCTCCGAGTGTTTACCTCCAACAGGATGGATGATCAATCTGAGAGCTAACACACACACACACACACACACACAATCCTCCTCAGGTAGAGTCAACACTATGTTCCGACTCGTGGCGTGTGTGCCAGACTCTCAGTTATTACACAGTTCCTCATCTAAAAGGCTTTTGAGCACATGGTTGCGTTTCGTCCTCCAGGTGCCTCCACACTTACCGAGGGAATCCATCACGGCTTTTGTCCAGAGGACGGATGGAGGCGGGTTTGTCATTTTGGCAAAGAGAAAACAAGAGAATCAAGGGTTGATGTTAAGAGAGAGAGAGAGAGAGAGAGAGAGAGAGAGAGAGAGAGAGAGCCCTTTTGATGCTTATCTGCAACAAAAAGCCGGCCTATTCACAACTTCGCTCGGAACAAATGTTATGCAAGCTGCCTTTTCTCCACTCTCTGAAAGCAAGGTCAAGGAGCTGTTGATCCGTCTTGCAAACATTTAAAAAAAGCCAAATAGAGTAAAAGATTTCAGGGAAGATGCTAAAGCCATCGGATTAATTCAAGGAACAGCAGAAGACTAATTTGTTTATGTCCAAATGTAATAATCCAAGTCATCCATAAGTATTTGTATTTCAATGTTGAACACACTAGTCCTGGAACAAAATAATTTAACAAATTGGGATTAATAAAGATTATATATCAATCCATCTATCTATCCATCCATCCATCAATCTACCCATCTATCAATCTATCCATCCACCCATCTCTCCATCCATCCATCAATCTACCCATCCATCCAACCATCCATCTATCCATCAATCTATCCATCTATCAATCTATCCATCCATCAATCAATCTACCCATCTACCCATCTATCCTTCAATCTACCCATATATCCATCTATCTATCCACCCACCCATCTATCCATCTACCCATCCACAGATATACTAACCAGAGACCAGAAACTAGTAGGAAAAACTGTCTGACAACAACCATATAGTTTGTATGTTCTCTAATTAATTGCATCTTGAGGTGTCTCATTTCTGTTTGTTAGCTTGTTGAAAGCTTATACGGCATGTTTTTAGCAAAGTCCCTCTAAGTATTAGTGTGCTGAATGTGTGAAAGGAAACTCGAGATAATGGGCGGACCTCTTCTCTGGACATCGTCTAGATTTCAAACGAGAAAGCTACTTGAGCTGCTTCACACTAAACACATAACCCAAGCTTGATTATAGGCCTTCAGACAGATCGTGACACCTCGTATTTACGAAACCAAACGTCTCCTGGATACAAAAAACCAAACCTCTCGAGACATTTGGATTTGCATCCGACTCGTACTGGTTTTTCCCGTCCACTCAGCTCTTATAGCGGCTAATTACAGCCTATATCTTGGCCCACACACACACACATCGTATTTACACAAGAGTGTTATTGTTGTGCCATGCTAATCAGGGCAGCACGGTTCATACTGTAAGCTAGCATTATGTGTAAACAATAGTGCTGTAGCGACTTCAAAATATCGTCGATGACATATTTCCGCGTCGACGCGTCGCTACACACACACGTGGGTCACCCAAAGCAACAAGCAGTTCGCAATCGCACTTCAAACACAATGGAGACTGAAACGGCTACCACCTCCTCCTCACAGGATTGCGCACGAAGCCCTCAAACGAAAACATCTCGCCCTAGGTCTTCAAAAGCATGGGAATATTTTAAAGTTAGTCCAAAACGCAAAGATATTGTCCTTTGCAGTCTTTGCCAAATGGAGTTGGCATATCACACGAGCACAACGGCTATGTTGGAACATTTAAAGCGGCAGCTAGCTGTGGTGGCTACCATTAGCAGCTAGCATTTGCTCTCCGATTTTTACATTAAAATGGAATTATGGATTATAAATTCAATCATTTTTTTATACATAGACGTTAAAACCCTATGGATTAACCGATTCAGCCGCGTTTTTTCTCATTTTAATGCCATTGAACACGTCTTTTGATCAGATTGACAGCTACGGTGGTGAGACGATCTCCCTAGAAGCTCTGTAAAGGTACGTGTTGTGATGACTGTATTTGCTTCCCCTGTCGCGAGTCCGGATCACTCAGTGATGATACTATATACCTACATAATCTGTGGAGTCTCAGCTTTAATCGGATATCTTGTCTGTGCAGCTACGATGAGTAATAAGGGTACTTTTATCTTGAGTTCTGTGCCAATGTCCGTTAGCATTTTTCGCTCATGGGTCATTTACAGTAGATGCTTCTTATGAGACTTGTGTTTTGTTTTGGTAAACATGGTTTGTATCGTCAGTTAGCTGAGATTATTTCCGTTAATCTGGTATAACACATTAATAGTTTGTTAAATATTAAGATCCCCTGAGACACGGTATCGTGAAAAAAAAATGTTTTACATTACGTTTTTTATTAATTGAACAACAGAAAAATAATCGTTAGATTAGTCGACTAATCGATCAAATAATCGCCCGATTAATCGTTTTCGAAATAATCGTTTCCCCCCAGCACTAGTAAACAACACAAATAAGACACAAACGCCTCAACGACAACTCACAAAGTCGTATCGGTGAACATTTGGTTCACAAATAGTAAAATAAAGGGACATGAATAAGGTAAAAAGCCGACAGATATGGTTCCAGCTTCTCGAATCTGCTAGTTTGCTTCGTCTGTTCAAATATATAACGGTAAGGTTAACATTTCCTTGGATTTGAGATTGTTGGTCAATAAAAATAATGAATCAACGTTTCAATATCTTAAGGATTAATCAAGAGAATAATCTGCAAATGTTTCCATAATGACGACGATTGTTATCTGCGGTACATCCCCAACACAAACGGGATCCTACGATTCTTGAAATGCAACGTGATTGCCTCATCGTCATCTCCACGCCTCTTAAACTTTCTACCAGCAGTTTGTAACTCGGCTTCCTGTCAGCGCCCGTTTGTTGTGATTATCCGGTTAATAATTAGAGAGGATGCAACAAAAGGCTGTGGACACTGTTAAACACAAGGCAAGTGACATAACTGCACCTCTCTGGAAACCTCTGTAATAAAGACCATTCGGAGGTTAAGTCTTCTCCCCAGATTGAAGATTTAAACTTGGACGAAGCAGCAGTAAACACTATAAAAGACTTTATATACTATATACTTACATTGTGTTCTCAGTTTGGCATTAACATCGGACCATTGCATTTTAGATTTTGATTACGTAGGAAAACTACTGCCACACTCCATAACATGTCAGAAATATTAGCCGCTCACTGTCGCTTGATGCTATCGTACAACACGTCGTAAAACTTCACCTTTGATCGGTCCATTTAGTATTTAATGAGACGGCAGAACAGTGAATACGCTGACCTTAAATCACCCTGAAACGGATACATGTGTTATTGGCACCAATTCAGCAGGATTTGGTTTACGTGCTTAAGACTAAGTCGCAGTGACCTTCGAGCAGTCAGTCTTTTACGGCTGAATGGGAGCGTTTAACTCAAACCTATTCATTTAATCTAAATACAACTGCAGATAAAACACTCACTGATTAGTTCATGTTTTATCTTGTGCTTCATTATGAACCATTGAACCTCTCAGGCTTGTTTTAAAGTCTACTTTCTGTCGCCAGAGTTCAAACTGAACAACGAGAAGCAGCGTTTAGTTTTCATGCTCCAAATATCTCCCATAAAACTGCAGGTTCACAAATCTCACTTTTAAACCCAGACTTAAGACTTTTAGTTGCTGCTGCTTTTCATAATATCAAATAAGATTATTGTTGGAGCAATATATATATATATCTCTTTATATTATTTAATAGTGTAACATTTATTTTCTTGCTGTATATAGTGTTTATTATTATTATCATTTATTTATATGTATTCTTAGTTAGCGTAATAAGTTAAAGTAGTTTCTATGCTTTTATTTTGAAGGCATGGTTTGGGCACTGGGTGGCGAGAGCACCTGGGGTAATTGTATATATTGGAGACAGGTGGGTGGACCCAGAGCACGAGTAGGCAAACGGTTTTTTACCAGGGTGTTTCAAGCCAGCAAAAGGAAAGCCATAGGAAAGGCTTAAGGAAAAAGGACATAGGAAACCTCTTCGTTGTACTTTGTTATCGGAATAAACTGCACAAATTGAGAATCTTGTCTGGACTAACTCGTGCCTCAGCGGCTGTATTATTTAAAGTTAATTATCTGTTTTATTTCTATATGATACGATTATGTTACGTTCTTGTATATTATACATACGTCTTAATCCATTTGATTGTATTTGATGTCCTTTTCAAATGCGTTTCTTTTGCAGTTCGTCTTGATGCTTCAGAGGTTTTAAGTAAAGCACTTTGAAGTGTCTTGTTGCTCTAACACAAATAAACCTGCCTGCTTTAATATGCCACTCGCATCCATTGTTAAAGGCAAGTCATTTAATAAAGCTATAACGGTTGCTGGTTGTCTGGCTCTTGAAGTGACTGGTTTCCATGCCAACAAATGATGAGGAGAATGTTTTTTCCTTCTTTGAATGTTTTCTTTTTAAAGCATGCAAGCAAATAAATGTAGCTTTGCACAAATCAGATCCAACACAAGCACAAATCTGACTCACATTTCTAACAGGAATCAACAAACCGATGCTGATGTGATTCACAGCTAAGATTAAGGAATTATTCTTCAGTGATATCTACGGTGTGGTTTTGGCGGGAAAAAGACGCGGGCAGCGCCATTTTCTTTGTTTACATGTCAACACTTTCTGACTTTTCTTTCTTTTCTTTTGTAAAGATGTGCAACGCGGATGCAAAGGAAACGTTGTGTTGGTTCTCAGGTATGTTTGTGTGATTACTTAAAAATAATTTCATAAATACTAGAGACACTGAAGTGAGCACTGCAGAGGAATAGAAAACACACTCCGATGCTTCGCTGTCAGTTGAGCAGGACTCAACCAATCAGTGATGTTCAGACAATATGTGTTAGGGTGCTTCTCCTCCGCTAGCGCTCCTCACTTCTCGCCATGCCAACATCTCTGCAAAGCATTTGTGTGTATAGGTGGGCACATACATGTAATTTTGCACAAATCATCAACCGGTTTACATCAGATCGAACTCCAACAAGCACACATCTAGTAGGAATCAACTTGGATCTGCACCCTGACGCATCCGTGATGTTAACAGACAATATGTTTAGGGTGCTTCCCCTCTGCTCGCGCTCCCCACTTCTTGCCACGCCAACCTCTCTGCAGCCGTACTTTGAGAGACTCTCCCAGCCAAACTACAGTGGCCTCTTTGAGCATCCACTGCCCACAACAAACCCACACAGCGCCATGACTGCCAAGCGCACACAAAGACACCATGTTACTACAACCCACGGCCAGGAGACGGGGGGGCACGCAGAGAACCGTTAAAAAGAGGTTATTCTCACACTGCGGCTATTTATATTTGACTCCATTTAGTTCATGTAACAGTCGTCCGAGTACAGCAGAGGGAGGTGTGCATGCATGGGAGCGTCGACTTTAATGTAATGCATTATGTCGACAGATTTCACATGACTGTATTAGTTGAAAGCAATGATATTAAGGTTAAAGCTAATATTTTGTATTTAAAAACGTATCATTAGTGCTTTCAATAGTCCAGTTGCCAGCTTAGTGAACCTGGAAATGTTGAGGACCCCAACGTTTTATGTTTGAAATGTATAATACGGGTCCTCATCACATAGAAACTGCAGGATGCTAACATTAGCATAAGTTGCATTAATTACAATTAAATGTATTATAGCTTATTTAAAGAGCAGTTTAAAAATGACTTGGAGTGGTTTTAGGGGTTATCAAGGATGCCGAGTCAACTATTATCCACATAAGCTACAATGCTAATTAATGCAAATCGCCCAATATAAGCAAGTTAGCATTCTGCAGTTTCTATGTGCTGGGGACGCATACTATACATTTCTATCACAACACGTTGGGGTACTCAACAATTCCCGGTTCAAAATAAGACCCTAGATAACCTAATACAGTTTAGGGATGCCAGCGATTATTCGCTACAGTCTCCATAATCGAATATTATTTTTAAAAATCGATTTTATTTATATTTTTTTTTTTTTTTCTGGCTTAGTTTCAACCAAAATATATATAAATATATATATGCTAATAATAGTAATAGTATTAATAATTGTAAATGGTCATACCACCAGTTTGTTTTACTGTAAACTTGGGTCGGTCGAATAATCGATTATTATTCGCTAGGGCTGCCGAATAATCGATTTTGATCATGGTCAGTTTCTGGCAACCCTAATACAGTTATGTGAAATCTGTTGACAAAAGACATTTAAATAAAGTCATCATTTCAGTTTTTTCAGTGTAGATTGAATTGGATTTATTTTTGTGCAGAGAGCATGCTTGCATGTTCCTTTCTGCGGAGCACGAGACCTCGGCAGAGGGTGACAGCGCTGAATCAGCAGGTCGCACGTTGTGTAATCTCTCACACTCACACTCACACACACACACACAGATTAACAGCATGCAGGGAGGCGGGGGGGAGGGGGGGGGGGGGTTGTTCTCTACAAAGAAACTGTTTTCAGTAGAAGGAGACAGAGGCCCAGGGAAGTGTTGCAGTTCTTCTTAAAGCCTCGCTGGCACTGAATGGGTCGGGTTGGGCGATAAAACTCCCCGCAGATTCATCACGCTGGACAGGAAGAGTTCAACTAGACAATTACACAAAAGTACTTGGATTCTCAGTACCCTTATTTATCATGAGGGGCACGCTGCAAGTACTCTTAATGGGATCTAGGAACCTCGCGGGGTCCTTTGGGAGAAGTTGTCATTTCTACAAAGTATACTTGTTAGAGAATGTATAAGAATGACATAATGCGTTTCTCCCGTACCCTTGTTATCTCCAAAGTTACATAAGTCATAGAAATATTAATTTAGAACAGGACTATTTGTTAAGTGGGTGTTCATGGCCTTGCCTATGCGTCGGAGGGACTGTGACATGCAAATGTTGGAGCCCCCTGCTGTATAAATCAGGTTATCTAACCATTCACTCCACTGAAGACTGTTGTGCAGACCATAGATAAATCCCTACAGCTGCAGCGATAAGTCAATCAAACAAAACCAGGTTATATTTCGAAAAAAGTATTTTTTAAATGCAAAAATGGCAGAAAATGCACTTGTTATGCTCTAAAAATACGAGTGTTCTATATTTCTGTCTTTTATTTAATATCAACGCCATGTTTTTCAGTTCACTGACAAAAGACATCATCTTAGACTTTTGAGTTGCAAAGATGGACATTTTTCATTATTGTCTAACATTACATAAACCAAATGATGAAAAGGCATAGGCAGTAATATCATTGTTCCCACTGGGGGAAGCTGCATAAGAGGTTATAGCACTGGACGCCTTCTTAACTATCATTAATGCATTTCATCTCACAACACATTATGCATTTACACATCAGATGTTCTCAGCACTCAAGCAGCAGAACAACAATGAATTGATCTATTGTTGGATGGGAGCGATGCATCCCACACATCCCGAGTTCCTGACACATACAGTAACCCCAATGACGACTGTTAGTGCATATTATTGGTATTTTTATTTATAATTTCAGACAGATTAGTCAAATCATGGTGCTGGATGAAAAAATTATTGAGCAAAATTCCATTCGAAAATATGATAAAGGAGACATACTTTGCCTTTTTACAAATATGCACATCTTGTAAAACGTAACTTCCGGCCTCTTACAAATCAATAAGACCCTTTTGTGAATTCGGCTAATCCATTAAGCACCAAACCACAGTAATTATCCTAAAATGTTAACTTTTTAAACCCTTCACATTGCTCGCTACCGCCCACCATTGTGTCTTTCGTCTGGGTCAAAATTGAGTGCATCAAAGGCGAAATGTCTTGGGAAAGTTAAAAATGTTCTTACTTAAATAAACGTTTCATTAAATATATGCATGCCGAATTCCTCAGCACATTATTTAAAATCATAATCAGGTATTAGGTTATTTTCTAATATGCATTTACGACAATATACACAGCTTTCTTAAAGGATGTGTCATTTTGACGATGGAGTTTGGCCATCCGCTACAGGAGACATGGTTACCTGTCAGGTTAGCGGAATCCAGATGTTTTGATAGTAACTTTTGTAAAGTTATTAGCGGAAATAAAGAGACTTTTAGATCATTTAGAAACGTGTCCTTACTTATGTCACAATAGGGAAATAAAAAACCAGTAAGCCATTCAAAGCTGCTTCCGACAACACAACCTCGGGCACTTTCACGTGAGTCTAAATGGGGGTTGAACTTCTTTTAAAATCTGACAATTTAAAGTTAAACCTTAAAATGTCAGCAGAAACACAAACAACTAACACATTGATGAATCAAAAATATACACTCTTTCATTCGGCATGTTCCTCATATCTGCATGTATTCAAAAATATCCTAATTTATGTAACCTTAGCCAGAAAACAGATTTCAAAGTGCAGCCAGGCGGCCTTAAATTCACCAATTTGTCAATGGAGTCTGGCTTCCCTCTCCCATGTAAAGTGGGAGTGCACTTAACTTGGGGGAAAGTGAGCAGAAGTTCACATTGTTTGCAACAAACTTACCAGGGTTTGCTCATATTGCAGAGCCCGCTGGTCGGTCCCATCCCCGGCCATGGCTGCGTTTGTGCCCGGCGTTCGGTGCACCTTTTTCGGCTTGGACGTGAGAGGAAACCCGGAGCGATGTCTCTGAGTGTGTGCACTGATTAAACCATCGGACTGGCTGTAGTTTCTGTACGGGAGTTCACACCGGGAACTCCAGCTACAGAATGCGTCCTGGTTACAGTAAGGTCCTTCATTTTATAGCCTCTCAAATCCCAGTAAGATACTGAGTGTGAGGCGGGACTTTGGACTAGGACAGACCCTCCCATCTGGAGGCAAGTGTCAATCAAAACATATGGAGTTATACCGTTATACCCTTTGTAACCTTTAATAGGAAGTGTTTCTCACAATTTGACAGTGGAGGGAAAAGTACTACTTTACTTTATTTAAAAAACCTTAAATAAGTAATACTACAGTTTAGAAATACTACATCACAAGTAGAAGTCCTAAGTTCAAAACGTATAGTATTATCAGCAACATGTAGTATCTAAAGAAGAAGAAGTTCTATTCAGTATGGAGAATGGCTAAAGTATAATATTATAATGGAATTATATATTTGCTTATCCACTACATGTATTTAATACCTTTAGTTACTTTACAGATGTAGATGAATGATGTGAAATCTAATCAAGTGTTGAATCAGACTTTAGTTCCACCTGGAGTAAACCCACCAGCTACCCTGCAGTCTACAAAGTACTTCAGACTAGCTGCACCTTCACCAGCTACCCTGCAGTCTACAAAGTACTTCAGACTAGCTGCACCTTCACCAGCTACCCTGCAGTCTACAAAGTACTTCAGACTAGCTGCACCTTCACCAGCTTTGAGAACACTTTCATGATCAATCATTATAAAACATATATATATATTATTCTGAAATGGACCAATCTGCACAACGACTACTTTCACTGTCTTTCACTATATTTTGATGAGAATACTTTTCTACTTTCACTTGAGGAACATTTTGAATGCAGGACTTTTACTGTAACAGAGTATTCCTACACTCTGGTACTTCTACTTTTACTCAAGTACAAGGTCTGAGTACCTCTACTTTTACTCAAGTACAAGATCTGAGTACTTCTACTTTTACTCAAGCACAATATCTGAGTACTTCTACTTTTGCTCAAGTACAATATCTGAGTACTTCTACTTTTACTAAAGTACAAGATCTGAGTACTACTTTTACTCAAGTACAAGATCAGAGTACTTCTAATTTTACTCAAGTACAAGATCTGAGTACTTCTACTTTTACTCAAGTACAAGATCTGAGTACTTCTACTTTTACTCAAGTACACGATCTGAGTACTTCTACTTTTACTCAAGTACACGATCTGAGTACATCTACTTTTACTCAAGTACAAGATCTGAGTACTTCGACTTGTACTCAAGTAAAGATCTGAGTACTTCTACTTTTACTCAAGTACAAGACCTGAGTACTTCTACTTTTACTCAAGTACAAGATCTGAGTACTTCTACTTTTACTCAAGTCCACGATCTGAGTACATCTACTTTTACTCAAGTACAAGATCTGAGTACTTCTACTTTTACTCAAGTACAAGATCTGAGTACTTCTACTTGTACTCAAGTAAAGATCTGAGTACTTCTACTTTTACTCAAGTACAAGATCTGAGTACTTCTACTTTTACCAAAGTACAAGATCTGAGTACTTCTACTTTTACTCAAGTACAAGATCTGAGTACTTCGACTTGTACTCAAGTAAAGATCTGAGTACTTCTACTTTTACTCAAGTAAAGATCTGAGTAGTTCTACTTATACCAAAGTACAAGAACTGAGAACCTCAGGTAAAAAGTAATACTACGTTTTAGAAATACTTCATCACAAGTCCGAAGTTCAAAACGTATCAGCAAGATGTAGTATCTAAAGAAAAAGGGCTCAATATGGAAAATGCCAGAGAGTTATATTATAGAAGAATATCATATTCTTACGTGTCCTAAAAGACTCCATGACAAGCAAAAGTCCTGATTTAAAAATGTTAATTAGATAAAACCATAGTAATAATAATAACAATAATACATTTATTTTGGGGGGGGGCCTTTCATAACACCCAAGGACACCTTCCAGGGTTACAGTAATACAATACAATTTACTTTACAAATTAAAACAGTGGATTTAGTGAAGCATCAGCCGGGGTAAGACAAGACAAACAACAGGAAGTGGACTACAAAAGGACACAAAAGGACACAGAATGACACAAAAGGCCACAAAAGGACACAAATGGACACAAAAGGACACAAATGGACACAAAAGGACACAAATGGACACAAAAGGACACAGGGTACAGATTATAGAGAAAAGGCCCGTTTGAACAGGTGGGTTTTGAGTTGGGTTTGGGATGTTGTTCTGGAACCAGACTGTCGGATGCGTCGTGGCAGCGAGTTCCAGAGTCTGGGAGCCGAGCAGCAGAAAGCTCGAGCAGCCATGGTGCTGAGGCGATAGCTTGGGACGGTGAGAAGTCCTACGGACGAAGAGCGGAGGGTGCGGGTACTCAAGTACTCAATGTATTAAAGTACTCCCTATGCAGCCTATTATTAGTATATGTGTCTTCTTTGTGCTTTTCAATACTCCTTCACAAGTGAAAGACCTTCAGTGAAAGTATAGCGATTATCAGCTAAATGTACCTTAAGATTCAAAGTGAAAGTACTCAAATACAGAATTACTTTTTTGAAAGCATTATATTATTATATATGTTTATACTGTATTATTACATGTTGTTTAAAATACCAAATACATATAAGAGTATTTAATGTTGTAATGTGGTTCACATGTTCGTTACTTGGTGCTAAGAGTAGATGCATATAAACACTTCACATTATTTATTAAAAAGTGGAGTTGTAGAATACATGTAGTGCAGTATACAACATTTCCTCTGAGTTGTAATGCAGTGTAAGTAGAGCAATACATGTTAAAGTACAAATTACTTACAGTACTTCAGCATATGAACTTAGTTAGTGCGCATCACTGCAGACATGCAATATGTGTGGTTTTATTACGAGAGCTTAGGCATTTATGTAAAAGAAACAGAAATAGCTCTTAATAAATGAACACGCCTCCCTGTCGATGGTTAACTTCAGCCTTTTTATCAGAGCGAATAATCGAACAGTTAATGAATTATTTTGTGTTTATTCTAGGAACAAGCCTACGAATCCTTCTCGTTATATCACTCGATGTAAGCTAAACATAACATGAATATCATTTGACATAAACACGTGTGGAATTAAAAGACCGTTTTGATATTTGTCTTATTCATACGTTGGTGTCTAATGATACCACCGAATTAATTTGAGGCTAAAATAATATAAATACACATTTTGAAAGCTATAATAAGACAAAACAAAACTTAACCAGCAAGGAAAGCATTCACAGGAAATATGGCTATTCATTTAACACATATAATAAGACATTGAGACATTATCTCGTCAATTAATGCTCATTATAAACACATCGTATCTCTCAGGTTTTATTATCCACTCAAAGCACGGCAAGTTGCAGGTGGAGAAGTCCGGTTCCAAAGCACAGGAAGCGGCTAGGTAGATCATGAACACGCATGGTTTGTGTGGCCTCGCAGTTTCTGTCCAGACTAGAAATGTCATGCATTTAAATGTGAAACCTGAGAGCTACACAAACACAAAGGGACATCTGAATGAAAACTTGTCTCCGTCAAACATCTTTGAGTGATTATAAGGACATGTGTTATCGGAGTGAGCAGCAGGGTCTTCTGAAGCGTTGCAGATGAACACGAGCATAACGAGGCCACGTCGTCATCTCTTCACTCAACGTATATCCTACGCGTCTTAGCATATTGTTCTTCATCATTACACGTCTCTACTTCAGCCAGGTGTAAAAACATTTTGCGATAATTCCAGAATTGTTCTATATTCGCCGTTATTAGTCAGGCTTTTTATGCACCTGCTAAAATAAAAAAGAGGTGGATGAAAATGTACCTTTGGCACATAATGGTATATTCGTCTTGTTGTAGTTTTTGGGGGATTTATGAACGATGCTAAATCAATTTCTGATATATCCGGGATCCAAAGTGTCCATCTTCAAACCCCTGGAGCGGCGATTTGTATGCATTATGAGCTCATTTTGAAATCTCTGAATTGATTAAATAGATTGAGCCGATTGTTATATGTAGAAAATTCTATATATTTCTTTAAAACGTTCTCTTTTTTTAATTTTAAGGCTTTTTCACGGTTTGTAAACCCCCATGGAAACACCCATATTGCCAATACAACAGTGATGACATATCGGCCGGATAGAATTCATCTGCAGACACTTGATACTCAGAGTGTTTGATGTTCCTTTGCATCGATGTGAAACACACACACACACACACACACACACACACACGAGCCCACAAAGGTGTGTTCCACTTCATCTGAATGTGTGTGTGTGTGTGCGTGCGTGCGTGCGTGTGTGTGTGCGTGTGTGTGTGTGTGTGTGTGTGTGTGCGTGTGTGTGTGTGTGTGTGTGCGTGTGTGTGTGTGTGTGTGTGTGTGTGTGTGTGTGTGTGTGTGTGTGTGTGTGTGTGCAGGTTAATCATTATTCATCCTGCTTTGTGTGTTTTCAAGCCTGTTGACCCCTGTGTTGTGGACTGGATGTCTTCAAGGTCAAACAAGGATTCTTCAAACTCACCACTTCCTCACAACACGTCTTCACACCAGTTATACGGTTCAGTGTCTGCGGGATACATAAAACACGCTGTTGTGTCCGGCCACATCCTCTCTAAAGCTTTTCTGAGAGGATCCTCGGGCATGAGATAAGATCTGAAACCCTCCAGGGTATTGTGGGTCTATTTGGAAATGTTAAGTGGTGTTTGGTATGAAAATAATAACAGCAAAAAAAGGACACAATAAAAAAATACAGTAAAATATTTCTAATAAATAAGTTAATAAAGAAACATTTTAATCAATTTCTTCCCTTCACGTAAACATGGGGACAGCAGAAACCCATCTGTTTGACTTTCCTGGGCACTTAAGTTATATATCTGCACTTTCCTTGTTGTTCGGAGTTTCGATCTTTTTGGTTGTTGCTCTTATTGTAAAAGTTAAAAGTTCAAGTTCAAAAAAGTGTGTTTAAAAGTAGAAATATTTAAAACCAATGTTTTAAGACACAAGAGGGTAAAATACAGTATAACTTCCTTTACATATCTTTGGATTTGAGTCATACAATAAGCCATGTTTCCTTGTCTTGTTTTGTTTACTCTGTACATATACTTTTGTATTTCTAACAAAGAACATGTACGGATAAAATCATTCAATAGATAAAAGGTAAAGAAATAAGGCGACAATGGTCCTGTTGAGCACATCGATTAATTCAATTCCAAGATATGAGAGTGGTGGCGCATTTGGGACATTTTGCACTGAATATAAGTCAGAAAAACGATAGCTCTGTTTTTCTAGTTGTTGTTAAAACCTGGCAGTGAGTTCTGAGTTAGATGTTGTTTCTCAAATTACTTTTTCAGAACACTTTCTCGCCCTTTTTTTTAAAAAAGCAGCGTCCACAACATCGACAAACTCAAAACTTCATGCAAAACAGAAAATAAGACGCTTGTATCAGCTTTTAATTCATTTTCCCGTCTCCACGCAGATATTGATTGTCGATTCACTTTCAACAACCTCCATCAACTTCAAAGACGGGTAGAAAACACAGAAGCAACCGATTCTCTAAAAGTGATCTGCAGACCAGAGGCGGCACGTTTCCATCCAAATAAAAGCAACTTTAAATGGCGCTTTCACACCGGAGTACTTTTCCCAAGAGTAGTTCCGATAGTTCCTGGCATTTTGCGTTCTGGAACTAGAACCTAGTTCATGCAAACCTTTCCACCCCCTTTCAGTCCCTGCTGGAGAGCAGGTACTTTCCTCGGGAGAAAAAGGTTCCAATTTCTGATTGGCTGGGCGGATTGTAAACCACGCCCCGTAAAACTCCGAAAAGTTTTGTGAAGCCGCCATTTTATTTGCTCGCATTAGCATTATTAGCATTAGCATTATTAGCATTAGCATTATTAGCATTAGCATTATTAGCATTAGCCCAGCGCACCAACGGAGAGACTGACTTATGGCAACACAAAAGAAAACATGAGAGGGGTGGAGTGATGAGGAGGTGTCTGCGTTCTGGCGATTTACCCGGGACTTCGGGTGGCGATTTACTGCCACCCGAAGACCCAGAGTCCGGGGGGCTCGGGGACTTCGGGTGGCAGCATACGCCGTGAAGTTGTTTGCGGCCTGCCAGTAAACCCAAAGCAGAAGAAGAAGAAGTTCATTTGCCTAATCCACCCTCAGGGACTTATTCCGGTGTGAACCCGATCTGCTCGGTAGTTCAGGAATTAAAGATTTCCGGGGAACTAAGGTCCGGGAACTATTCCTGGGAAAAGTACTTGGTGTGAAATCACCTAATGATGATGTGTGGAAAAGACGACCTCTTTTAAAATCTTCAGAGTATAGATATGAAGTGGAGATTCCTGCTGAGAGAGGAGAATAAACTGCCTCTAAAGATTCGTATCGTAAAATTCTTGCATTTTGTCCACACTACATGTCAATAGGGTAAAACAATTCACTAATATATATCACTACGAAACTTCCCGCAGTGCATCACTGACATTAAGACAGTTCTGTTTTGCATCGCAAGTTTTCTGAAATCTTGAGTTTAAATATGCCAACGAGGAATTTGCATTGCTAAGTGTTGATGAATGTCGGCCAAATTACAGACGAACACAAAGTAGGTCCAATAAACTTGGATGTTTTCTTTTCCTCATATCTGAAATAAGACTGAGTTAAGGAAGCAAAACATCACAACATCTCAAATAATGCATGCACTAAAGGGGGGGGGGGGAAGCTTGTAGTGTCTCACTTGCTTAAAAAACAATTTCCTTTTTGCATTTAAATGTGAAATTAAAGCTTGTTGAGTTTCTTCAGGAAACACAGAATTACTCTGACTTTTATTTCACAATTAATGGATCTTAGGTAAGCTGGTAGAGAGAGAAATAAATAATAAATTATTTATAATATAAATAAATAAATATACTTTTTGATATAAAAAAACGTATTTATGTTGTAATTGCACAACGCTATGTCGTTATGCTCTTGAAAAATGCCTTTGAGACCTTGTTAACGTGAAGTTGTTAATAACAGACTGAAGTGCAGCCCAATAAGGAACACATTCCTGTGAACACACACACTCTTCATTGGATCTTTTAAAACGGTCACTTTCTTATTAGAGCTAACGCTATCCATCAGCGGCGCTAAAGCTAACGTCTTTTGTTTGAGTGTGGGACAGCTTGTTTGCTGAAAGCCTGCGAGTGTGACAGATAGGGCCACCAGGGTAAACACACACACACACACACACACACACATCAAAGCTTTGATCATTTCTCTTTTATAAGGATATGTGTGTGTCTCCTACGTGTGTTTTTCCATTAGTACATTTTATTTCAGTTTAGTTTGGTTCGGTTTTTTATCATGTGCAATTAATTTATGCGCATATACAATAATAATAATAATAATAATAAACAATACTCAGGTACTAACTTCAAAGAGCTTTAAAACTTGTGCACAGCACCAGCAACTATATGATGGATATTTATTTACATGTTTTTAATTATAGTTGTGTGATATCTACGTAGATATTGTTTATACGTTGTTATGTAATCTTTATTTAATTGCATACATTGGACTAAAGACAGCTCTACAGATCACGATGTGCAGCATGTATTGGTGCACGTGGACCCGGTCCATACAGTCTTGCAAAGGTCAGACAATAAGAACATGTGTAGTAAATCTCAGCGGTAAAGGAGAAGTGTGTCTTTGGGCATCAAACCTCTGTTTCTTTTACTTGAGTGTGTTTTCGACCAAATAGATTGTAAATCAACTTTTGTACGCCCTCGAGACTTAACCGTGGTGCAGACAGCTGTAACGATACAATCTGTAGGAGTCAGCAGTTATAAAACATTCAGATTGAAGTGTTTTTCAACAACAAAAAGCTTATCTCTGCAGCCATGTGATGTCCTCCAGTGTAACCGAGCCCAAAAAGCATTAGAGCAGGGGTTCTCAAAGTGCGGCCCGCGGGCCAATGGCGGCCCTCGGAAATGTTTCTGGCGGCCCACGATAGTTAATGTGACACGCTGAAATGCATGCGTTATATTTTAATCCTCCATGGTCGTATCTGGTAAGAATTAGAATGGAATTTAAGAATGGTAAAACTGCGCCCCCTGGGTTGTCATTCCTAAATTATGAATGACAGCTTGTGGAAAGTTTGCTAGACTACTGGTTGCATGGCAACTAGGCATCTCGCGAGTTGCGGTAATTGGTTAGTACAATAAAGAAAGGATTTGTTTTCGAATTATTTTGTATTCCGTTTTTTCTTGGGCGGCCCGCAATCCAATATTGGGTACCTAAATTGGCCCTCACTCATCAAAACTTTGAGAACCCCTGCATTAGAGTGACTGTCACACACACACACACACACACACACACACACACACACACACACACACACACACACACACACACACACACACACACACACACACACACACACACACACACACACACACACACACACACACCATACACACACACACACACACACACACACACACACACACACACACACACACACACACACACACACACACGCACACACACACCATACACATACCATACACAGGGGTTAAATGATATGTAGGGGGGCTCTGTGTGGAGGGGGGGGGTGAAGATCTCCTGATTTGACCTTAATAACGGCCCCTACACACGGCGGCGTGCCCCTACGATTCGCCGAACTGCATTGTGGGAGCAAAGCGTAGCTTCTCTCGCGGTGCTCACTGCAAAAGTTCTACTTTTGCCGCCTCGACGGAGGCGTCAACCAATCAAATCCCGCGTATGCAAATCTGACAGTACAAGCACTAGCCAATCAAACCGCGTGTATGTTGGGAGAGCCGGACCGCAGTTATTTCCCAAAGAATGGAGGAGAAAATGATCGTGGCGGTAGGGAATCACCCGGTACTCTGTGACCAGTCCCTCTTTACATACAGGGATACAAACCGGAGGAGCCAGGCATGGGGGGAGGTGGCAGAGACAGTGGGGAAACTGGTAGGTGTTCGCCTGTTTGGGGAGTTTATATTCAGTGTACTTCGTTT
>NW_027263193.1:95000-99407 GCF_902827115.2 Pseudochaenichthys georgianus
GGGGATCAACACCAATCTCCCGGGGGGAGGTCACTGAGGTCGTCAAACAACTCCACAGTGGCAAAGCCCCGGGGGTGGATGAGATCCGCCCGGAGATGCTGAAGGCTCTGGGTGTTGAGGGACTGTCATGGTTGACACGTCTCATCAACGTTGCGTGGAAGTCGGAAACAGTACCGAAGGAGTGGCAGACTGGGGTGGTGGTCCCCCTTTTCAAAAATGGGGATCAGAGGGTGTGTGCCAATTACAGAGGCATCACACTACTCAGCCTCCCCGGGAAAGTTTACTCCAAGGTACTCGAAAGGAGGGTCAGGCCGATTGTCGAACCTCAGATTGAGAAGGAACAATGCAGATTCCGTCCTGGTCGTGGAACGACGGATCAGCTCTTTACTCTCGCAAGGATCCTGGAGGGGGCCTGGGAGTACGCTTATCCGGTCTACATGTGTTTTGTAGACTTGGAGAAGGCGTATGACCGGGTTCCCAGGGAGTTACTGTGGGAGGTGCTGCGGGAGTATGGGGGGAGGGGGTCTCTACTCAGGGCCATCCAATCTCTGTACTCCCAAAGCGAGAGCTGTGTCCGGGTCCTCGGCAGGAAGTCGGACCCATTTCCGGTGAGGGTTGGCCTCCGCCAGGGCTGCGCTTTGTCACCAATCCTGTTTGTAATATACATGGATCGGATTTCGAGGCGTAGTCGTGGGGGGGGGGGGGGTCTGCAGTTCGGTGGACTAAGGATTGCACCACTGCTTTTTGCAGATGATGTGGTTCTGATGGCTTCATCGGTCTGCGACCTTCAGCACTCACTGGATCGGTTCGCAACCGAGTGTGAAGCGGCTGAGATGAGGATCAGCACCTCCAAATCTGAGGCCATGGTTCTCAGCAGGAAACCGATGGACTGTCCACTCCAAGTAGGGAATGAGTCCTTACCCCAAGTGAAGGAGTTCAAGTATCTCGGGGTCTTGTTCTCGAGTGAGGGAACAATGGAGCGTGAGATGGGCCGGAGAATCGGAGCAGCGGGAGCGGTACTGCAGTCGCTTTACCGTTGTGATGAAAAGGGAGCTGAGCCAGAAGGCAAAGCTCTCTGTCTACCGGGCCATGTTCGTTCCTCATGAAGGGTGGGTCATGACCGAAAGAACGAGATCGCGGATACAAGCGGCCGAGATGGGTTTCCTCCGCCGGGTGGCTGGCGTCTCCCTTAGAGATAAGGTGAGGTCATCAGGGAGGGACTCGGAGTTGAGCCGCTCCTCCTTCGCGTCGAAAGGAGCCAGTTGAGGTGGTTCGGGCACCTAGTTAGGATGCCACCTGGGCGCCTCCCTAGGGAGGTGTTCCAGGCACGTCCAGCTGGGAGGAGACCGAGGGGTAGACCTAGGACCAGGAGGAGGGATTATATCTCTTCGCTGGCCTGGGAGCGCCTTGGGACCCCCCAGTCAGAGCTGGTTGATGAGGGGAAAGGAACGTTCGGGGCTCTCTGCTGGAACTGCTACCCCGAGACCCGACCACGGATAAGCGGGAGAAGATGGATGGATGGATGTTTATATGTTTTGATGTATTTATTATTCTCTTAAGATATGCAACGTGTTGAAATCTTAAATGTAGAGTGAGCAGACTCAGCCAGTACAAATGAAATGAATCTATATTTATCTGATGTGTTTGTTTTTCTGCCTTTCTCTAAACACAGCAGGATGTATTTACAGCATGTTCTAGAGAGTACACGCCTACACACACACACACACACACACACACACACACACACACACACACACACACACACACACACACACACACACACACACACACACACACACACACACACACACACACACACACACACACACACACACTTTCCTTTAACCGTTAATATTATGGTTAGTAATTTTGTGCCTTTTCTGACTTTAAATGGTCTGAATCCCTCCTCTAGTTAATTTGTTTATTCCTGGTGTGTGTGTGTGTGTGTGTGTGTGTGTGTGTGTGTGTGTGTGTGTGTGTGTGTGTGTGTGTGTGTGTGTGTGTGTGTGTGTGTGTGTGTGTGTGTGTGTGTGTTTCATGCAGAGCTGCTCTCCGCTGCAGCATGTCATGTGGTTTGTTTCAGCCTCAGCACTCTCATTTTTCTGTCTATGTATTTTAATATGCAGTAAAATCAAACTCGGAGGGCTTCCTCCCCTTCCTCCTCTTCCCCCTCTTCCTCTTCCTCCTCTTCCCCCTCTTCCTCTTCCTCCTCTCTGCACCATGTGGAGATCACAGATAAGGAGCTGTCTTTGATTTGATGTGCATCACATTTCACAAAGCTGTTTAAATTATTGTCACACAAATGCCCAATGTGCAACGGAGGAGCAAAAGCCATTGATGATCTGTGAGTCTTACAACTCCCTTTAGGGCCACACTGCAATACCCACCTCTTTATTATATATATATATATATATATATATATATATATATATATATATATTTATATATAAAGATTATTATATGCCCATTTTGTTTGTTTCACATGTTCTGTTCGATTCGTGTTCTTTCCAGTTGGTCTACCTGCTCTTCACGTAGCTCTGCATGTCGTCGTGTAGGGGCTGTCTGGAGATAGGCACTGCTCCATAGTGAACAATTCTGCGTGTCAAAATGAAAGACAACCCACACACCTATCAATCATCAAAACGTGGGGTCTTAATTCCTATCAACGGGGGAGTACTTCAGGAAAGTCGACAGAGGGGGGCGCGCTGCAAGTGGAGTACATCTTGACCACAGAGTGTGAACGTTGTGATCAGCTGTTTTAGCGCAGTTCTCCAGTGAAGCGGGGAGTCTCCCTCCGCAGCCGGTTGGCGTAGTTTTGGCACAGTTCCGTTGTACAGACCGACGTTAACAGCAGCTTGTCTGTGCACACGGAGACCGACTCTGTCGTCCGGTGATCTAAGCGCCTTCTGGAAAAGCTTCACAAGTACGTCGGTACGCAAATGCGCTTTGTGACACAAGTGACGGTACGCATTTCAGATTACGCACATAACCTGCGTACCAGTTATGTGCACCCCTGTACCAGAGCCATATTATTACTATTATATGGCTCTGCCCTGTACTACAGCAAGAGTATTCTCCGTCGGGACTTCCTGCAACAACACCACGCCGTTATCAAAGATGTTCTATTGAGAAGACGATCACTACGTGACAAAAGTTTTCAAAACCGTTTCTGGTCTTCGGTATTTCCAGACAAGTGGCTGAAATCAATCTGACTAACTGCTGTCTGTGCAATTTACTCCGCGCGAGTTGGCAGACTTTATTTTGCTTACTTTAACATCATGTGTCATGGTGGGGCTGAGCCATTTCTTGGTATGGGTGTAGCCTACCCCAGCCATACCCTGGCGCTGCCACTGGTGGCACGTATGGGGCGGGCCATTCTGCACATGCGTTAAATGCGTTAAATATTTTAACGCAATTAATTCAAAAAATGAATTACCGCCGTTAACGCGATAATTTTGACAGCACTAATATTTATATATAAAGAAACAGGTCCATATTGGTCTTTGTGACTCAGTATTTCTGAGCAGTATTTATATTCGTCTTTCTTGGCTAACATTGATTGGACAAAGGACGGCTCTATAAATAAAGCATTTCATCGTGCCATTTATTGGTTGTGTTGTTTTCCACAAAGACACTTTTAATTTTAAAAACACTGAATGCATGCACCAAGTACACATGAAGACGTGTAGCTTGATATTCTTAGGAAAGCGCATGAATAATGAAGAATAACTTTCCATAAAACGTTATACAAACTGTTAGGGATTCATTTTGTCTTTACTCCTAGACATTTAACTTATTCTGTGTGTTGACATTTACGACCATCCCTGCTTCTAATCTCCCATAAGGAATGTGTTAATGCAGTCGTATGTTGACACTAAGGTTTATGGCCTGACACCAGTGGGCACAGGGGGGGTTTCTAAGCTCCAGAGACGTGAGAGACATCTCCTGTGTCTGCAGATGTGTACGCACATCCCCAATATGTGGATTTGACTCTCTGTAAACTACTTAAAGGGTCTACCAAGATGAGAGGCTGATCAGAGTTGACATGGCAACCCACCCGTGCAGTCAGAACCTTAGACTGTGTGACTTGTGATGTGAATTTCTCCGGCCGATGCTTGTATTAAATCTCAGTGTTTGACATCAGAACTCCTGCTCGTCCCGTGTCTCCTTCATGAGTCGGTGACTCCCACTGCATTGCTACACAGACGTTTCCTCCACACAAACTGTTGTAGGAGGGTATGTTTGATTGTAAAGCCGTCCACTTTTATCCTTACTGATAAACTTGGCAAAAATGATCTTTTACTACTTTTTACGTCAATTCTCTACAAAATAATTGGTGTAAACCATGTGGAGATGCAGATATCACTGACAACAGACACCTTGGAGCACATATAAGAGGATTAATAC